>NC_057800.1:577962156-578003812 GCF_018294505.1 Triticum aestivum
CGGCCTCTCATCCTCTTAGCCAACACCTTCCTCAACCCTACCGGAGCCGCTCCCCGACACCATCATCAACCCTACCGGAGTAGCTTCGCCTATACCATTCTCAACCCTACCGGGGCCGCTTTGCCAACTCACAAGTCAACGGCCTCAGATTCGCTTCGTCGCACCCTCATCCAACCTACCGGAACAGCTTATGATGCCCCGTCCGCGGCGGCAGATCCGCATCGTCGACACCTTCCTGAACCCAACCATTGGAGCAGCTTCACCAACGCCCTTGTTCACGGCCACATATCCGCTTCACCCAAACCGTAGTCCACCCTACCGGAGCCGCTCGACAAACACCCTACTCGACGGTTCTAGATCTCCTTACCAGACCCCGACAGCTAGCACAACGTCATCACCCTTGATGTTTCTAACCTGATTCCCACCATCTGGCAAGATGCCAAGCACCCGCCACGGCCTAGGTACTTGTCACCTTTAAACCCATCCAACATCACCTGCCCGATGTACTTCAAATATACTATCAGGTCGCTGTTACATGTTATGCAGCTGGCAAAAACTACATGGACGATGTTTCTTCTGGATCTAACAGCTTGGCCAACCATGATCCTGGACTGAGGCATGATACGTCTCCAACGTATCTATAATTTATGAAGTATTCATGCTATTATATTATCTGTTTTGGATGTTTATGGGATTTATTATACACTTTTATATTATTGTTGGGACTAACCTATTAACCGGAGGCCCAACCCAAATTGTTGTTTTCTAGCCTATTTCAGTGTTTTGAAGAAAAGGAATATCAAACAGAGTCCAAACGGAATGAAACCTTCGGGAGAGTTATTTTTGGAACGGAAGCAATCAGGGAGACTTGGAGTAGACGTCAGGGAAGCTTCGAGGAAGCCACGAGGCAGGGAGGCGCGCCCTACCCCCTGGGCGTGCCCCCACCCTCGTGGGCCCCTCGTGGCTCCCCTGGCCAACTTCTTCCGCCTATATATATCCATATACCCTAAAAACATCAGAGAGCACAATAGATCGGGAGTTCCGCCGCCAGAAGCCTCCGTAGCCACCGAAAACCAATCTAGACCCGTTCTGGCACCCTGCCGGAGGGGGGAATCCCTCTCTGGTGGCCATCTTCATCATCCCGGTGCTCTCCATGACGAGGAGGGAGTAGTTTACTGTCGGTGTCAAAACCGGCGGATCTCGGGTAGGGGGTCCCGAACTGTGCGTCTAAGGCGGATGGTAATAGGAGGCAGGGGACACGATGTTTTACCCAGGTTCGGGCCCTCTTGATGGAGGGAAAACCCTACGTCCTGCTTGATTTATTCTTGATGATATGGGTATTACAAGAGTTGATCTACCACGAGATCGGAGAGGCTAAACCCTAGAAGCTAGCCTATGGTATGATTGTATGTTGTCCTACGGACTAAAACCCTCCGGTTTATATAGACACCGGAGGGGGCTAGGGTTACACAAGGTCGGTTACAAAGGAGGAGATATCCATATTCGTACTGCCTAGCTTGCCTTCCACACCAAGTAGAGTTCCATCCGGACACGAGACGAAGTCTTCAATCTTGTATCTTCATAGTCCAACAGTCCGGCCAAAGGATATAGTCCGGCTGTCCGGAGACCCCCTAATCCAGGACTCCCTTAGTAGCCCCTGAACCAGGCTTCAATGATGATGAGTCCGGTGCGCAGTGTTGTCTTCGGCATTGCAAGGCGGGTTCCTCCTCCGCATACACCACGGAAGAATTTGAATACAAGGATAGTGTCCGACCCTGCAAAATAAGTTCCACATACCACCATAGAGAGAATAATATTTCCACAAATCTAATCTGCTAACACATTTTGGCAACATGACATTATGCCATGGCTTGGTGATTATTCGAACCATTTTCATTTAACTAGCCCCGCACATAACGCGAGGCGGTTTCTTGACACGTCTTGTCAAAGCAGAGATCGTGTCCCCCTTATTACGGGATTCTCATCAATACGGTCGTGGGTAACCCAACCGCGCCTAGGACTCCTAGATTTTAGGCAAGTCCCAAACGGCCATGAGGAGGACGCTTGATATTCACCCTCTTTATAAAGGGTCAAGGATTTTACTTTTTCCTCCCGTGCTCAATCGAATCCTTCCCCCGCCTCGAGTTCTAACACTCAAAGCCCAGGTCAGGTGCTGCGGACGTTCAATCATGTCTGGATCCAGCCTCCAGGGCCGGTGGATGCCCTCCTCCATCACAGAAGAGGATATCAAGAAGTTGAGGGAGGCAAGATACCTGACTGCCGAAGTCTCACATCGGCTGCCCACCCGAGGGCAGGTCATCCCTACTCCTGAACCCAATGAAGACGTCGTGTTCATCTCCCACTTCCTCCGAGGACTAGGCCTCACTCTGGATCCCTTCATTAGGGGTTTTATGTTCTATTACGGGCTTGATTTCCACGTCTAGCCCCGGATTCCTTTCTCCACTTCACGGCATTTATTGTCGTATGTGAGGCCTTCCTCCGCATTACCCCTCACTTCGGCCTGTGGCTCAAGACCTTTGATGTGAAGTCAAAGACGGTCGAGGGGCAGTATGCAGCGTGCGGGGGTGCATTAATAAGCAAGATCGATGGAGCTCCGTGGCCAAAGGGTTCCTTTCCAGAGGTGTCCGGGATATGGCAGCGGGAGTGGTTCTACGTCACCGCTCCCAGAAGCGCCAAGTGGGTAGCTTCCCCCGCCTTTCGCTCGGGCCCTCCGCCACAACTGATGTCATGGATCAGCAGGGGGCTGAGCTAGGGTCCAGCCAAGGATGTCCCATACTGCAGAGCCGCATCCGAGATCTCTTCGAAGAGATTTTAGTTTGGTTAT
This sequence comes from Triticum aestivum, assembly GCF_018294505.1. Taxonomy (NCBI): domain Eukaryota; kingdom Viridiplantae; phylum Streptophyta; class Magnoliopsida; order Poales; family Poaceae; genus Triticum; species Triticum aestivum. Next base: position 577,965,002 of record NC_057800.1, read on the forward strand.
GGTAGTGCAAGTCATGCTGGTTCATCGAGTCTAGCCTTGCAAATGCCGGCCCCTCCGCTTGTGGGAATTCAACCCAGAAGGACCGCGCGCTATTCAGAATTTCCTCGGCTTAACGCACGAGGAGATGTACAAGTCGTTCTTCGGACCCCAAATAGAGTGTCCGGACACCACTGAGGACATGGGCCTGAGCAGCAACCGCACCGCGGCCCAAGTAAGTAATCCTCTAGTCGAACACACTGTCTTTATTTTATTATGATATCATTCTGAAGAATCGCTCTTTGACCAAGACTGGATAACAAAGGCGAAGATGATCCGGTGTTTGGCTCCTCTTCCCGAAAGCTTGGACAATCCGGTGCTGGAAAAGATGCTCGAGCCAGCACCTTGCTCGGTGCCCTCAAGGGAAGACGAAGGGGAGAATAAAGGGGGCGAAAGAGGGCCTCCACCGCTACCTATTCCAACCGAGGGAACGAGCGCCTCCGTGAGGGAAGATAACCAAGGGGAAGAATCTGACGTTCCATCGCCCAGTGGGAGGAAGAGGACTACCTCCGAAGATCTAGAAACCAAGGTCTCCAAACGGGAGAAGAAAACTCCACTGGAGGGTCCTGCCTCGGAGGGTGCTCTTGCTGCACAAAGTCCAGCGGGGATCAGCCCTCTAACGAGCTGTAAGTAATCAAAAAGTACTTAATAGTGAAGGTATACTACCTTACTTCTGAGGAAGATAACTGAAGCATTTATCTTGCAGTTCGGATCTGAGCCCTTCACAACAGAGCTCATCTTCGGGGGATCTTCTTCCGGAGATGATGGAGAGCGGAACGCCTCCCCTGGACTCCCCGGCTCAAGAAGCGGGTGACCTTAAAGTGTCGTCATGGAGAGTTTCTCCGGATCCGGCAAGGCCAGAAGGTAATCCCATGGTCACCCGAAGCCCTCAGTATCCGGCTCTTGAAGAGAGCAATCAAAAGAGTCCCGCACCATCCGGTGTGTGGTCGGACGTACTGAAGGGTCTGCTAGAGCGAGCAACAATCTCAGAAGAGCACCATACATTAATGTGTACGGTGATTGAAAGGATTTCGTCCGCCGAAAACAGGTTGCATGAAGCCTTTATGAGCCTACTGACAGGCTTTGAGGTACGTGAAATGATATACATTTGTGATGGTACCGCACATTTTAGGTGTGCCCTGTGTAGATAGTAGCCCCTAAGACTTTGGTTGTCATTGAAAACGGCAGCGAACAGAGGATCGTAGTCCCAGGTAATAACCAGACCGCCTTTATGTGCAGGTGTCTGAAGCTCTAGTGGCTAGCCGGACTGATGGGGTTGCCGAACTAAAGCGGCGACTGGATGCGGTGGGTGCCGATATCGAGCTTGTTAACAAGCGGCTTGAGGAGGCACAGGGTAGGTGATGTTTATAGTGAATGTCACATAGTAAGAGCAGCGTGATGCCAGTATCTTTAATATGGTGTGACTGCAGATGGAGCTGCCACCATGGAGGCCCTGCGGGCAGAGCTTGCCCGAGCCAAGGAGCAAGCAAGGAGTAGTAATGCGGCCGCTTTGAAGGCGCCCGAAGAGTTGAGAGCCGAGAAGGCCGCGCATAGCGAGAGCAAAGAGAAAATGGCCAAAATGGTTGTGAAGTTAAAAGACACTGCCGACCGCTGCCATTTTCTTGAAGAAGAAAACCGGGCGAAGGCTACGGACCTCGAAAATGCTACAATGGCGACCAAAGACACCCTTGCTGCAATGAGAGCAAAGGAGGAACTGCGTGAAGCCAGGGATATTGTGGCTGGGATGCCCTTCGTGTTGTGGAGGAAATTCGGCGATCCGCGGTATGCCCCTCTGGATCGGCTGTGGAGTTCGGCCGATGCATATCTGGACTTGGCGGCGAGCGCTATCGATGCGGCTGAATACTTCCGAGATCAAACAGATCGTGAAGTGGGCAAGCTATTCTGGTCGCAATTTAACGTTCCAGAGCGTCCGCTTCCATTGACTGATCAGCTTGTCAAATGGGCCGAACTCAATAGATTGTCCGGACTCGCCATGAGGTCTGTCGTGGATCATCTGTGGCCGGAAAGGCCGAAGCCGAACAACTATTTTAGCTTGGTGCAGCAGTTCCTTGGTGCGGTGCCACGCATCAATGCGATAAGAGGTCGGCATGCACAGAAGGCTCGCGGATGGCCCTTGACCATGTCAAAACATATTGGGCGGAGATGGATGCCACCACTGTCACGGTGCAGGGTTCGGCCATGGGCTGAGTGGCTGCCGAGCACTATTTTGAAGAAGTTCTTGACGGCGCTCGTTCGATAGAGGCGCAGTGCTCGAAGAATGTTATGTTTGAGTGACATGTATTCCCATTGTAAAAACAACGTTTTATTGAATTTATCAAGGCTGTGTTTATACTTTTGCCCGAAAGTATTGTGATGCCTCCTGTGCGGCCATTTATGTATACATGTATATAACCTGAAAGATTGCAGTCGTCGGCTTCAACCCCCACGCATATAATGCGGAGGTGTTCGCAGAAGACGCGTATTCACACTTAATCCAACGTCTTGGTCCTAATAAGGAGGTGATAGCGCAGCGAACTAGACAACCGGACTATAATGCTTTAACACTTTCACTTAGCCATAGGAGTTTGACAGTGGGGCTACTATATAGCCCCTGGTGGCTCCGCACTTATCCGGATTCAGGGTGCGTACATGCCTGGCCGGGAAACGGCCCTTCGTTAATGCGGAGGAATCCCGAAGATTCCAATAGGTCATCGAGTGGTTGACCAGTCTCACGCTATATCATGATAGTCAGTTTTCGGCTTTCTCTACTGAGGTGCTCGTCCGGATGAACCAGGGCACAATTGCAGTAGTTCTCCTGGTGCCGCCTTAGCCAATAGAGCGGAACATAAGGAAGCAAAACACAGGAGCCGGGCAAACCCAACATTTGACCAAAGACATGATTCGAAGCTGATGCATATAAGGCCAAACTCACGACGCCGAACACTCCCTAAGGTATTCAGTCTTTATGGTGTAAACCGGATCTAAATAGTACCCTTTGTAATAATCCCCTGGTGTCTAGGTACGTGCATTATTCTGGCATGGCCACATGCCAAGACGTCAACATCCTTCTTGATTGTACTGAGAAACCGAGGGATATAAATCAACAAGAGACAGTAAAAAAGGTTTACGTAGGGTCTTAATCTACAAAGAATCCTTGGAACGGGTCCCTGCTGCACGTCTGCGCCTGTGTCTCCGTTGTGCCGTATCCTGGACAGGTGTAGCACGATGGTCATCTGAAAAAGAGAGGAACTTAATTGAAAAGTTGCCGTGCAAAAGTTAAGTTATAATAAACAATATATAGTTGAAAATGAGTAACGGTGAGCCTTATTGCCACTTTTGCGTGCGCGTTGAACCCCTTGTATTGTAATAGGGGTATAGCCATCAAACCTGTATTAATTACATATAGCTGAGCCAGACTCGTCTAGCCGTGTCCGTGGTCTTAACGACCTGTCAAATGCTTGAGTTGGTGAGGCCGTTTAGTGTGCAGCGGCCAAGGCGGCCGCACCGTCTTCGGCGCGCAAGGAGCGCTCAATATTTCCGTTTACCGTAATGATGCCGCGTGGACCGGGCATCTTGAGCTTGAGGGAAGCGTAATGCGGTATTGCGTTAAAGCGAGCGAAAGCTTTGCGTCCGAGTAGTTCTTGATAGCCACTTTGGAACGGAGCGACGTAGAAAGTTAAATTTTCGTTGCGGAAGTTATCGAGGAAGCCGAATATAACCTCTAGTAGAAGAGAGCCCCTGCAATGAGCCTCCGGCCTGGCGTTACTCCTTTAAAGGTAGCATTGCTACGGCAAATATTTGTTGGATCTATCCCCATTTTGCGGACTGTGTCCTGATATATCAGGTTTAAACTGCTGCCACCGTCCATAAGGACTCGTGTGAAGTGGTATCCATCAATTATTGGATCTAATACCAAGGCAGCCCATCCTGCCCGCCGGATACTTGCCGACTAATACCGATGGTCGAAGGTGATCGGTTGGGACGACCAGTGGCGGAGCTCCGCGGTGATAGGCCCTAGGGCATGTTTTTCTAAGGGTGCCACTTTGTTTCTCCCTTTTATCACGTGTAAAACATTGACTGTTTTGACTTCTGGTGGGAATTTCTTCTGTTCCCCTGTGCTTTGCTTGCGAGGCTCGTCCTCGTCTTCACTTGGTGTATCCTGCCCCTTGTGTTCGGTGTTGAGCTTGCCGGACTATTTGAAGACCCAACATTCTCTATGGGTATGATTTGCAGGTTTATTAGGGGTGCTATGGATCTAACATATTTGGTCCAGAATTTTGGTTAGGCTGGACAGTTCGTCTCTGTTGCCTTTGGAGAGCGGCTTCTGCTAGCCTGGCCGAGAGCTTCTAAATCCGGCGTTTACCGCCGTGCTCTTCGGGTTTTCTTCCTTATTCCGGCGCTTATTCTTGCTGCGTCGTGATTTCCCGTTTCCATCCCTGACTTCGGATGTACTTGGGTCGCTGGTGCTGCATCTGGCTAACCAGTTGTCCTCGCCCGCGCAAAAACGGGTCATGAGGCTTGTTAATGCTGCCATTGTTCTCGGCTTTTCTTGACCGAGGTGTCTGGCAAGCCATTTGTCTCGGACGCTATGCTTGAAAGCTGCTAAGGCTTCAGCGTCCGGACAGTCGACTATTTGGTTCTTTTTGGTGAGGAACTTATTCCAAAGTTTTCGGGCTGACTCACCGGGCTGTTGAGTTATATGACTTAAATCGTCTGCAGCCGGTGGTCGAACATATGTCCCTTGAAAATTTGCCCGAAAGGCGTCTTCGAGCTCTTCCCAGCTTCCGATGGAGTTTTCGGGGAGGCTTTTAAGCCAGTGCCGAGCTGGCCCTTTGAGCTTGAGGGGTAAGTACTTGATGGCATGGAGATCATCTCCTCGAGCCATATGGATATGGAGGATGTAGTCCTCAATCCAGACCCCAGGGTCTGTTGTTCCGTCGTACGCCTCTATGTTTATGGGTTTGAATCCCTCTGGAAATTCATGATCCAGCACCTCGTCGGTGAAACATAGAGGGTGTGTGGCACCCCTGTATTTGGGTGTACCGTGGTGTTCGGATGTTTGTTGTGTTGTATTGTATGTTGGAGCGCGCTTGCATGGTCCATAGATGGATCTGGTTGCATCGTCCTTTTGATGCGAGCCCTTACACGAATCGCGTACTGGTTTATGTGCGGCGTCGTTTGCCGCTTTATGTTGGCTATGAGGTCGTCTATCCGACCAGATGGCCATTTTATTTTTTAATTGTGGAGGATCTAAGGCCTCCTCATCAAATTCAGGTAGCAACTTTCGCTTCGGATAGCTCTTGGTGTGGAGATTAGTGCCATACTTCGCTGCAGTATTGAGTACTTCACTCCATTTGATTTTGAGTGTGTCTTGTGCAGCCTTGAGCCTTTGCTTGAGTTTTATTAGACTCCTCGTCGTGGCAACAAGCCTTTGGTGGGCGTTGTGTTGCTCCTGGCGCCTGTCTGGTGTGGTGTCGTCCGAACTGTTATCTTCAACGGAATCGGGTTGTTCGGTTTGATTCCCCGTGTTTCCTTGGTCGGGCGATGGTTCACCCTGCTCTATCGCTGGGTCTATATGATCGTTATTTCTGCCGAGGCGGGATTTGGAGCGGCGTTTACGCTGCCGCTTTGAATGCTTCTCGAGGGAACAACCCTTCGCTGCGTCCTTCCGTTCCTCGTCGTTGCTTTCTTTGGGTGTGTCCACCATGTATACGTCATGTGATGAAGTGGGCGTCCAGTGCCCTGTGGGCGGTGGTTCCTCTTCGTCTCCCGCATCGCCTTCCATACCGTCGATGTCTTCGGAGTCGAAGTCGAGCATGTCGGTTAAGTCGTCGACAGTGGCTACTAAGTGGGTGGTGGGTCGGCGGCGAATTTCTTCGTCATCCGCATCCCAATCCTGCCGGACATAGTTTGGCCAGGATCCTCCTGACAAGGAGAGAGACCTTAATGAGTTCAGTATGTCACCGAAGGGCGAGTGCTGAAAAATATCCGCGGAGGTAAACTCCATGATCGGCGCCCAATCGGATTCGATAGGAACGGGTGCAGGCGGTTCGGAGTCCATGGCCGGAGAAGGATCCGGCAGTTTGGCAACACGGCTCTCGTGAGGGGTAAGGTCGATATTCGGCTCGATCGCCGTAGAGGATACGGCCTCTGTGGTGGGATCTATCCGCCCGTCCATGGATGGCGCAACTAGCTCCGAATTGAGGGTCGGAGCGGCTGCTGGTGCGATTTCTTGAACACTGTCCGATGGTAAAGCTAGACCGTACTCATCGTGACCGCGTGGCGCACAAGGCAGGGGCTCGAATCCGTCGAAGATCAAGTCTCCACGGATATCGGCCATGTAGTTTAAGCTACCAAACCTGACCTGGTGGCCAGGGGCGTAACTTTCGATCTGCTCCAGATGGCCAAGCGAGTTGGCCCGCAGTGCGAAGCCGCCGAACACAAAGATTTGTCCGGGGAGAAAAGTCTCACCCTGGACTGCATTGCTATCCATGATAGTAGGAGCCATCAAGCCTAACGGCGATGACACAGAGGAACTCTCAATGAAAGCACCAATGTCGGTGTCAAAACCGGCGGATCTCGGGTAGGGGGTCCCGAACTATGCGTCTAAGGCGGATGGTAACAGGAGGCAGGGGACACGATGTTTTACCCAGGTTTGGGCCCTCTTGATGGAGGTAAAACCCTACGTCCTGCTTGATTTATCCTTGATGATATGGGTATTACAAGAGTTGATCTACCACGAGATCGGAGAGGCTAAACCCTAGAAGCTAGCCTATGGTATGATTGTATGTTGTCCTACGGACTAAAACCCTCCGGTTTATATAGACACCAGAGGGGGCTAGGGTTACACAAGGTCGGTTACAAAGGAGGAGATATCCATATCCGTACTGCCTAGCTTGCCTTCCACGCCAAGTAGAGTTCCATCCGGACACGAGACGAAGTCTTCAATCTTGTATCTTCATAGTCCAACAGTCTGGCCAAAGGATATAGTCCGGCTGTCCGGAGACCCCCTAATCCAGGACTCCCTCATTCACCCTCGGGGCTAAGGGTATGTACCAGTAGCTATGTGTTTGATCTCTCTCTCATGTTCTTGAGATGGTACGATCTTGATGTATCGCGAGATTTGCTATTATAGTTGGATCTTATGATATTTCTCCCCCTCTACTCTCTTGTAATGGATTGAGTTTTCCCTTTGAAGTGATCTTATCGGATTGAGTCTTTAAGGATTTGAGAACACTTCATGTATGTCTTGCATGTGCTTATCTGTGGTGACATTGGGATATTCATGTGATCCACTTGATGTATGTTTTGGTGATCAACTTGCGGGTTCCGCTCATGAACTTATGCATAGGGGTTGGCACACGTTTTCGTCTTGACTCTCCGGTACAAACTTTGGGGCACTCTTTGAAGTACTTTGTGTTGGTTGAATAGATGAATCTGAGATTGTTTGAGGCATATCGTATAATCATACGCACGGATACTTGAGGTGACATTAGGGTTTTGGTTGATATGTTTCTTAAGGTGTTATTCTAGTACAAACTCTTGAATATATTGATCTGAAAGAATAACTTTGAGGTGGTTTCGTACCCTACAATAATATCTTCGTTTGTTCTCCGCTATTAGTGACTTTGGAGTGACTCTTTGTTGCATGTTGAGGGATAGTTATATGATCCAATTATGTTATTATTGTTGAGAGAACTTGCACTAGTGAAAGCATGAACCCTAGGCCTTGTTTCCTAGCATTGCAATACTGTTTACGCTCACTTTTATTACTTGTTACCTTGCTGTTTTTATAATTTCAGATTACAAAAACCTATATCTACCATCCATATTGCACTTGTATCACCATCTCTTCGCCGAACTAGTGCACCTATACAATTTACCATTGTATTGGGTGTGTTGGGACACAAGAGACTCTTTGTTATTTGGTTGCAGGGTTATTTGAGAGAGACCATCTTCAACCTACGTCTCCTACGGATTGATAAACCTTAGGTCATCCACTTGAGGGAAAATTGCTACTGTCCTACAAACCTCTTCACTTGGAGGCCCAACAACGTCTACAAGAAGAAGGTTGCGTAGTAGACATCAAGCTCTTTTCTGGCGCCGTTGCCGGGGAGGTTAGTGCTTGAAGGTATATCTTTAGATCTTTCAATCGAATCTTTTTGTTTCTTGTTTTATGACTAGTTCAGTCTATAAAAGAAAACTACAAAAAATGGAATTAAGCATGCCTCATATGCTTCATCTTTTTAATGTCTTTCGTGATAATAAGGGTTCCGATAAGTGTGCTCAAGTGCTGGAAGAAGAATGCATTAGAATGTTTGGCACTAAATATTTGAATGATGAGCATGATTGCAATGTTGTTAGTATGAATTCCTTGAATATCCATGATGCTAATGATATGCAAAGCCACAAGCTTGGGGAAGCTATGTTTGATGAAGATGATATTTTTTGTCCCCCAAGTTTTGATGAGAAAATTTATTATGATGATAGAATGCCTCCTATTTATGATGAGTATATTGATAAAAGTGGATTTGGAGAGGTCATGACTTTATTTAGTAATGATTTCACTATTTCGGAAGAGGTTCCAATTGATTATGAGAACAAAGTTGCTATCTATGATCATTATTGTGATGACTTGTATGCTATTGAGAATAATGATATCCATGAAACTTGTCATCATGATTTTAATTTTCAATTGGATTATGCTGATAGTTATTTTGTTGAGTTTGCTCCCACTACTATTGATGAGAATAAATTTTCTTATGTGGAGAATAGTAAGTTTTCTATGCTTGTAGATCATGAAAAGGATGCTTTATGTGATAGTTATATTGTTTATTTCATTCATGATTATACTGAAAATTATTATGAGGGAGGAATATATGCTTGTAGGAGTTGCAATAATATCAAGTTTGCTCTCTATGTGTTGAAAATCTTGAAATTATGCTTGTTTTGCTTTCCTATGCAAGTTGATTCTTGTTCCCACAAGTTGTTTGCTCACAAAATCCCTATGCATAGGAAGTGGGTTAGTCTTAAATGTGCTATTCATATTCTTCATGATGCTCTCTTTATGTTTCAATTCTTATCCTCTATGTGAGCATCATTGAAATCATCATGCCTAGCTAGGGGCGTTAAACGATAGCGCTTGTTGGGAGGCAACCCAATTTTATTTTTGTTCTTTGCTTTTTGCTCCTGTTTAGTAATAAATAATTCATATAGCCTCTGTTTAGATGTGGTTTTATGCTTTTAATTAGTGTTTGTGCCAAGTAGAACCTTTGAGAAGACTTGGGGAAAGTCTTTGCGATCTTGCTGTAAAAAACAGAAACTTTAGCGCTTACGAGATTTGCTGCCATTTTTTAATGGAGAGTGATATTTAGTTAATTCTTTTTGAAGATGATTAATAGACAAATTCCTCACGTTCACGGATTTATTTTAGAATTTTTGGGGTTCCAGAAGTATTCGAAACCTACATATTACTACAGACTGTTCTGTTTTTGACAGATTCTGTTTTTCGTGTGTTGTTTGCTTATTTTGATGAATCTATGGCTAGTAATAGAGTTTATGAACCATAGAAAAGTTGGAATACATTAGGTTTAACACCAATATAAATAAAGAATTAGTTAATTATAGTACCTTGAAGTGGTGGTTTGTTTTCTTTTACTAACGGAGCTCACGAGTTTTCTGTTAAGTTTTGTGTTGTGAAGTTCTCAAGTTTTTGGTAAAGATTCGATGGACTATGGAATAAGGGGTGGCAAGAGCCTAAGCTTGAGGATTCACAAGGCACCCCAAGGTAATATTCAAGTACAACCAAGAACCTAAGCTTGGAGATGCCCCGGAAGGCATCCCCTCTTTCGTCTTCGTTCATCGGTAACTTTACTTGGAGCTATATTTTTATTCACCACATGATATGTGTTTTGCTTGGAGCGTCAATTTATTTTGTTAAGATTTGCTTGTTGTTATTTATAACAATGTTTTGAATCTTTTATTCCAATAAAATTGGCATTGATGGCCTTTACTATGCCTATTTTACAAGTCTACATGTTGCTGTTTGAAAACAGAAAGTTTACCACTGTTGAAAAAATTTCCTAGAAAAGTCAGAATGTGATAAAATGTTGAAACCTTTTGAATAATAATCTCTGATAAATTTACAACAGTGGGAATTTTCTTTAATAATTTTTGGATCTAGGGAAGTATGGATCTTGCTGCATTCTTCACAGACTGTCCTGTTTAGGCAGATTGTTGTTATGTTTGCATATGTTTGCTTGTTTAATGAATCTATTTGAGGATAGGACTATTAAATATGCGGAGGCATTTAGTATGCAATGTTGATTAATAATTTTAGTGATTTGGTACAGAAGAGTATGATAAGGTTTTTGCATTGGTTTATACTAACTTATCTCACGAGTCCTTGTTGAGTTTTGTGTGGATGAAGCTTTTGAGATTTAGGGAGACCGTAATATGAGAGGAATTAAGGAGACACAAATGCTCAAGCTTGGGGATGCCCAAGGCATCCCAAGATAATATTTCAAGAAGTCTCAAGCGTCTAAGCTTGGGGGTGCCCCAGTTGGCATCCCACCTTTCTTCTTCGACAACTATCGGTTAGTATCGGTTGATCCTAAGTTTTTGCTTCTTCACATGATGTTTGATATTCTTAGATGTCATTTTATTTTGTTTTGATTGCTGTTTGAATATCAAGATCTGAAATTATTAAATGGGAGAGTCTTCACATAGCTAAATAATTATTCAACTACTCATTGATCTTCACTTATATCTTTTTGGAGTAGTTTGTCATTTACTCGTGTGCTTCACTTATATCCTATGAGTAAATAGTTGAATGATTTGAATATCATAAATCTAAAATTATATATGCTTATCCCATGGGGAGTAATGACTTCACATATAAGAATTAGAGGTGGTAAATTTATTGAAGGTTAGCAAACATTGTATTGGTCACTTGAACAATTCATGAAAACATATTGAGGGAAGATAGATTTCACATATAAATATACTATCTTGGACATATTTTATGATTGTGAGCACTCATTAAAATATGACATGCTAAAGGTTGATGTTGGACAAGGAAGACGACGTAATGGGTTATGTTTTCTTATATCCGAAATAAAGTAAATTATCATGGATCATTTAACACGCTGAGCTTGCCTTTCCCCCTCATGCTAGCCAAATTCTTTGCACCAAGTAGAGATACTACTTGTGCTTACAAACATCCCTTAAACCAGTATTGCCATGAGAGTCTACCATACCTACCTATGGATTGAGTAAGATCCTTCAAGTAAGTTGTCATCGGTGCATGCAATAAAAATTGCTCTCTAAATATGTATGATCTATTAGTGTGGAGAAAATAAGCTTTATACGATCTTGTGATGTGGAAGGAATAAAAGCGACGGACTGCATAATAAAGGTCCCTATCACAAGTGGCAATATAAAGTGATGGTCTTTCGCATTAAGATTTTGTGCATCCAAATATAAAAGCGCATGACAACCTCTGCTTCCCTCTGCGAAGGGCCTACCTTTTATTCTTGTCTTATACCTTATGCAAGAGTCATGGTGATCTTCACCTTTCCTTTTTACATTTTATCCTTTGGCAAGCACATTGTGTTGGAAAGATCATGATATATATATATATCCAATTGGATGTGAGGCATCATGAACTATATTTTGTTAACATTACCCTTGAGGTAAAAGGTTGGGAGGCGAATCTATAAGCCCCTATCTTTCTCTGTGTATGATTAAAACTTTGAACCCATAAATATCACGTGAGTGTTAGCAATTGTGAAAGATTAAATGATAGTTGAGTATGTGAAGTTTGCTGAATCAAAGCTCTGACATAGACCCTTCCTGAAAATAAGATGAATTGTAATTGTTTGATGACTAATAACACGGTTTGTTAGTCTTCAAGAAAGTTTATGATCTATGCTTTAACATGGGAATAGTTTGTTACTTGATCATGAAAAGTCTTATGAGTTGAGCTACTATTATGATATATAATGATGCTAGAAAAGGTGATTGAAATTATCATTGATCAAACTTGTGCACCTGCTAGCATTCACACTTCATAAATTATTTCTTTTATCATTTACCTACTCGAGGACGAGCAGGAATTAAGCTTGGGGATGCTGATACGTCTCCAACGTATCTATAATTTATGAAGTATTCATGCTATTATATTATCTGTTTTGGATGTTTATGGGCTTTATTATACACTTTTATATTATTTTTGGGACTAACCTATTAACCGGAGGCCCGGCCCAAATTGATGTTTTCTTGCCTATTTCAGTGTTTCGAAGAAAAGGAATATCAAACGGAGTCCAAATGGAATGAAACCTTCGGGAGAGTTATTTTTGGAACGGAAGCAATCCAGGAGACTTGGAGTAGACGCCAGGGAAGCTTTGAGGAAGCCACGAGGCAGGGTGGCGCGCCCTACCCCCTGGGCACGCCCCCCACCCTCATGGGCCCCTCGTGGCTCCTCTGACCGACTTCTTTCTCCTATATATATCCATATACCCTAAAAACATCAGAGAGCACAATAGATCGAGAGTTCCGCCGCCAGAAGCCTCTGTAGCCACCGAAAACCAATCTAGACCCGTTCCAGCACCCTGTCGGAGGGGGAATCCCTCTCCAGTGGCCATCTTCATCATCCCGGCGCTCTCCATGACGAGGAGGGAGTAGTTCACCCTCGGGGCTGAGGGTATGTACCAGTAGTTGTGTGTTTGATCTCTCTCTCTCTCTCTCTCTCTCTCGTGTTCTTGAGATGGCACGATCTTGATGTATCGCTAGCTTTGCTATTATAGTTGGATCTTATGGTGTTTCTCCCCCTCTACTCTCTTGTAATGGATTGAGTTTTCCCTTTGAAGTGATCTTATCGGATTGAGTCTTTAAGGATTTGAGAACACTTGATGTATGTCTTGCATGTTCTTATCTGTGGTGACATTGGGATATTCATGTGATCCACTTGATGTATGTTTTGGTGATCAACTTGCGGGTTCCGCTCGTGAACTTATGCATAGGGGTTGGCACACATTTTTGTCTTGACTCTCGGGTAGAAACTTTGGGGCACTCTTTGAAGTACTTTGTGTTGGCTGAATAGATGAATCTGAGATTGTTTGATGCATATCGTATAATCACACCCACGGATACTTGAGGTGACATTGGAGTATCTAGGTGACATTAGGGTTTTGGTTGATATGTGTCTTAAGGTGTTATTCTAGTACAAACTCTTGAATAGGTCGATCCAAAAGAATAACTTTGAGGTGGTTTCGTACCCTACAATAATCTCTTCGTTTGTTCTCCGCTAGTAGTGACTTTGGAGTGAATCTTTGTTGCATGTTGAGGGATAGTTATATGATCCAATTATTTTATTATTGTTGAGAGAACTTGCACTAGTGAAAGTATGAACCCTAGGCCTTGTTTCTTAGAATTGCAATACCGTTTACGCTCACTTTTATTACTTGTTACCTTGTTGTTTTTATAATTTCAGATTACGAAAACCTATATCTACCATCCATATTGCACTTGTATCACCATCTCTTCACCGAACTAGTGCACCTATACAATTTACCATTGTATCGGGTGTGTTGGGGACACAAGAGACTCTTTGTTATTTGGTTGCAGGGTTGTTTGAGAGAGACCATCTTCAACCTACGCCTCCGACGGATTGATAAACCTCGGGTCATCCACTTGAGGGAAATTTGCTACTGTCCTACAAACCTCTGCACTTGGAGGCCCAACAACGTCTACAAGAAGAAGGTTGTGTAGTAGACATCAAGGCATTGCTATGATCTTGTAAGTGTGTCTATCTCTTGTATTGTTGTGTGCCTGCCAGCGTGCTTTGCTAGGATTTTTGACTAGTAATCCCTTTGTGCAGACAATGATTTTTACTACTGGCTGCTAAATTAGATATGTAGATGTCATACATGATACTACCTCGTACCTCCGTTCCTAAATATAAGTCTTTCTAGAGATTCCACTATAGGCTACATACAGAGCAAAATGAGTGAATCTACACTTGAAAATGCATCTATATACATCTGTATGTGGTCCATATTGGAATCTCTACAAAGACATATATTTAGGAACAAAGGTAGTACATTACACAAAATCGTAGGTGGCATGTAGGAATTCCAGTGCAGTACATTAGGCTCCCTTAGAGTGCCTGCTAGTCCAGCACACAGAGTCATGACTAGTTTATGCTACGCACGCAATCGTTAATTGGTGGTTTAAATATGTGCAAGGGATATGCAATGTATTATCATGTAGAGATGTCTGAAATTAGCCGTGTCAACTTGCAGAAAGGGTTACACAATGAAAAAGTACAAGATGTATGTGGCAATTTCATGGAACATCGCAAAAAAGGAGAGGCAACAGTGAGCCTATACAGTGTGCTATGTTAGGTCACTCCTCCATTACAATCATCGTGACATGTTATTTGTATGTTAGTTCTATTGGCCAAGTTTCTTAGGGACGGTTATTACGAGTTATCCTAAGAAAATAAGCACATGTGAATATAAGCTACAGGCAATAAGGCAACCAGTTCTTTTCATTGCCTTCCTTTTCAGCTTATCTTTGGTATGATCAGTGAAAATTCTATATTGCATTATATTTTGTCATTTTTCTACCCATATGAAAATTAATTTGACTTGCATACATCACAAACTGAACCCGGTACAGTAATTAATATGATAGGAAAACAGACCATCACTATTTGTTCAAAATGCAAATACAAAGATACCATCTACTTGGCACAATCTACTTTGGTCAATGTCTTCCATAGAGATCTCATTGCCTAATTTAAACGAAGAACGCATGACCCATATTTAAATGAAGAACAATTATTTATTGAAATTCGATGGTCCAAGTGGCTGGTTATTATCATATAGCAGCAGCACCTGAAAGCATCATATAGCAATAGCAGCTCATAGCAACTCATCATACAGCAGCAGCAGCAGTGTGCAATTCAACATATAGCAACAGCAGGAGCAGCTCATAGCAATTCATCATATAGAAGCACTAGGAGCAGCTTATAGCAACTCATCATATAGCAGCAGCAGCTCATAGCAACTCATCATATAGCAGCAACAGCTCATAGTAATTCATCATAGAGCACCAGCAGGAGCTGCTCATAGCAATGCATCATATAGCAGCAGTAGAGGCAGCTCATAGCAATTCATCGTATAGTGGATTAGAATGAAAATTTGGCAAAAATCAGAGGAGATCCTCACCTTGTTGGATGAGCTCATCCTTCAACAACACCTCAAGGCCACAGCCTGGGAGGAGGGGAGGGGGAATAAGGTGCCTTCTACCGTAGTGTGGCATCAGCCGTAGTTGTGCGGCACCCACTGGAGTAGTGCGTTGGACGGACCACAATGGAGCAGCTGCTGGAGACCATGAGAATGAGGGGTGGCGCCAGAGGGAGGAGCAGCCGGGGAGATTTGGCCCTACCCACCGGCCATGTAGCATAGCTGGACAGAGCATCATTGAGGACCAGGCCAGATGGGACTAGTGGCGACGGCTCGCTAGAGGAACCCCAGTGCTGCAGGCAAGGGATCGAGGTAGAGGGAAAGGGGGGAGGAGTTGCAAGCGGGCAGGGCAATGAACGCTTGCGTGTTTGTTTTTACTTGAGGTTTAGGTGTGACGCGGGTGTGAGCAGTTGCATTTTGAGTGTAAAATAGGCAGACAATAAAGTCATTTTACTATTCCCCTTCCCTTCAATTTTTAGTGAGCTTCTACCCGAAACACCCCCCTCCAAAGCAAAATAAGTTAAGCCCAAGCCCATAACTCAAAATGACTTCTTTACATCTTTTATGGCTTATTTTCACAATAAGCTCTGAAATGGCGGAATAGAACTGGCCCTTAACCTGCAATTCAATTGTACGTGCAATGATGAATCACTCCTGCCTGCTATAGTGTACATTTAGGCATCATCATATACATGGCATAACCTAATACATGTGCATTCCATTGTAGAATCTGGAATATGCAATGTTTATGTTAGTTCATACGTTGCACATGATGTTTAAATGCCCCTTAAATTTGGTCAGTCAGGTGATGGTCTTTAAGCCTCCTTCTTTACTTCTTTTCTTGATATGTAAGATTTGCTCACACATCTGTTCAATTGCTTGTTTGCATCAGCCAGCCATACTAGGACTGTTTGCTTTGATTACTTGTTGTTCTTGACCTAACACTCTAATAGAGCTTGTCAACGATTTAAACACTAAGGGCTGCTGTAGTGGGGGCTTTCTAACTCATAGGTAACATAAAGGTTTGGCTGTACACTAAAGTAGGCTCTCCAAGAGTACTTGGAGATCTAGTTCGAAGGTATGCCTAGTTTTTACATAGTGCACACATAGTAAATGCTCATTTCATTATGTGAAAGTGCAAGAGATGTGGCATGTTTCATTATGTGGTGTTGTTTTGTTATAATCTCATCATTTTGTGTTGTTGACATACTGGAAAGTATGCATATTTATCTTCCAAGGAGACGAGTAACTAGTTTGTGTCACCTTGCAGAGGGGGTGCAATAAAGATAAGATTGAGGATTTCCAAGTACAAGATGTTAGGAAGGAGCCTTGCAAGAGAAGTAGGAGCAACGCTGAGCCTGTTCAACCAGTTAAGGTAAGTCACCGTATCCAACTCAATAGTTCAATTCCTTGTTTGTTTCAGGCATAGTTAATTTGCTCTTTTCAATTGCTTTATTTGTCCTCAGTTAATTAGATGCCCAAACATTGATGCCTGATGTTGGGTACTTGTATAACTATTAGTTGACATAATTAAAGGCCTTACCATTTAATTACTCTGGCGTAGTGCGCCTGAAGCTTTGAAGTCTATTAGCCAACTATTACTGCATGAGGCTCACAATCTAGTTTATACTAGGCTAATGATTGCATAGTTTTGCTTGTTGTAGTAGGTTTGTAAGAATCCCTCTGCTATTCATTATGCTCCCTAAGACTTTAATTGAGCTACAGAATGGCCAACTGCTTGCTTACTTCTACGCAATGTGTTGTCTAAATTTGTAACTTGTCTGTGTTTTGGATTTGGCCCCAACATCATGCTCCTCTGGTGAGCTAAGAGAGATTTCTGTATGCGGGCTGCACAAACTACCATTATTTTTAAAATACCACCTTCTTATGCTTCATGACTTGTAACATTATTGTTAGTCCTTTTTTCCATGTACAAAATAGTCTGTCTTGCTCGCTTCACTGTTGTAACTATATTTTTGTCCTAGTCATGTGTACTTACAGAAATATTTCAGGATGAAGTGACATCAACACAAAGATCTGCGAGCAGTGCGGCATGGCCGTTACCGAATGATTATGGATTGGAATTGGAATGTGCTGATGTTCTTGAGCATCAACTAGAGGTGGCAAGACAACGTGTACATGATTCTCAACGTGCAATCAACAAGTTAAGACTGGACTTGTGAGTATTAGATGCATGAGTCAAAAAATGAATCAAGACACTAAGGTAACCACGAAGGAATTGGAGATTTTGCGGATTGAAATTTGTGCTATCTTAATCCGGCCAATCCTATTTTCTTAAGAGATTATAGTTCAAATGGTAAGTTCTGTTGATGCGTGTCCATGATGTATGAGTTTTATTTGTCCAGTGTATGTAATTTGATGTTTGTGTATGCTTTATTATCACTGGTGCCGAACTATAATGCCTAGTGGGTATATTCGGCTGTAATTTCTTTATTGTATAGTGTAGGATTATTCTACGTTTCTATGCCTTAGTCTTTTTATTGTATAGTGTATGTATTTTAGAGGCGATAGTATAGAGTAGGATAATTCTTGAATATGCTATACCGTTGAAACGGGGGCCAACACGCCCAAACCTTTCCTACATACCATACAAACGAACAAACATGTGTAGTCACCTTAATTGGGCTGGTCAAAATAATATTAAGTGGATAATGATGTGGCCCACCGTAACAATGGCTCTTAGCAGGCCGTTAACAGGCCAAAAGCTCGACATGGCCGTTTAAATGGAAATGGCCCGCGGGCCTCTAGCAGACCTAAATACATGTCAATTTTGTCTCAGCCCTTTTACTTTACGGGCCAGTAAGAGGCCAAAAGTGATATGGGCCAGAGCAGACCCAATTTGCAAACTAGGCTTTTAACAGGCCAAAAGTCGCATTGGGCTGAAATGATGCCCTGTGGAACATGGGCCCCTAATGGACCTAAAGTCAAAGGCCCACCTGTTGTGCAGGCTGTTAACAGGCCGAGAGACAAAATGGGCTAGGAGTTGGCCCATTTATCGAACGGACCAAGGACAGGCCTAAAGTCACAGCGGGCTAGAATTGGCCCAACTGCAGAATGGACCGAGAAAAGGCCGAAAGACGTTCCAGGCCGTTACTGGGCTGGAACTGACGATCGGCTGCTAACAGGCCGAAAGAAGCTCGGGCCGTAATTGGGCCCAAAGACATAGCAGGCCGTTAACGGGCTTAAACTGACGATGGGCTGGAAATTGTCAAATCTAGAATGGCCCTTTGATGAGCCGATTCTATGTAACTTATATGGGTCGTGCTTGTAAATGGGTCTAACTCAAGTAGGCCGCTAATGGGCCGGCCCGCTTATTTTGACAGGCCCGGCCTTTTAACCTGAATGGGCCACTGTTGGGCCGAGACACGTGTCGATGTATCATAGGCATGTTCCGTCCATTCGCTGGATGACAACTGTCCAAACGCCAGGCCAACACGTGGATCTGCCAGCCAATGAGAATTTTACACGTGGAAAATCCCCATTGGTCTGCGCCGTTAACGGGTTATCGGATCCAAACCTGAACCCGATAGCTTAATGGCAGCCTGTTACGGTGGATGCCACGTGTCGGTCACCCTTGACGAAAGCACTTCTATGATGCATGATTTATCGTCATGGAAGTGGACACTTCCGTGATGATAATTTTGGTAATGTCATGGAACACTTCTACGACAACACAGGTATGACTATCTTGATTCTGTCATAAAATCATCATTGATGTACATGCAGGACAGAAAACGTGACCTATTGTGACAAACAAGTATCATCACGGAAGTGTGTGTTTTTTGTAGTGCTTTAGGGCCAGTTTTTTGTGTCTAGTTTGGGCTTCTAGAGTAAACTGCCTTCTATCTAGCTTACTCTAAAAGCCCAAACTTCTAAGAAGGAGACAGTTTATTTTAGCTTATTCTAGAAGTCAGGGAAAAATTGGCCTTTACTTTGTTTCCAAAAGAATGCACTATGTAATCCACACTGTTAAAATAATAATGCATTGGGCATGACACTAAAAACCTTTTTCATTTTTCAAGGAATGTGTCATCGAAAACCTTCACTTAACATTACGGGTCGGCCGGAAATGAAGAACTAGCGGTCCGACTTTCTGTCGGGTAGTGGGATGCCGCACATTTCGTTTGAGGATGTGTGCGTACACATATCATATACGAAGTATTTCACTCATTTTGCTTTGAAACATGCTATTTTTTTCTGGGCCCCAATCACTGTTTGACAGCAGGAATTTATTGCACTCAACATGTTTTATTCTTTCAGCACGGGGTCATCCACCCATACTTTTAGTTTGATTTCACACCCTGTAACACTTTTATCTTTTGAACCAATGATCCATTTGCTAATCCTGGATTCATGGCATTTAAATCTTTAAAACAAGATCAATTTTGAACATCGTTAAAACAAGTTCAAATTCAAATGTTGATACAATTATGAAACTTACATGATACTTCCTTCATCCACACATATAGGGCCTAAGGGCATCTCCAACGGCAACCCACAAATTTCCTCCCGCATCCATCCATGGACAGGGGGGCCAGTCCACAGATACGGATGCAGGAGGCCGCCATCCAACCATAGCCACATACATCCGGCCTCCCTTTTTTTGAGTCCGCACGATCAAACAGCCGCATACAAAGGATACAGACGTTCAAATAGCCGCACGCAGCAGTAGTTCAAATTTAAAAATGTTCAAATATTACATCCTAACATTGTTTTCCCCTTTAACTGCCCACTGATGCTCAACCAAATATTCCTTCAGCTGCTCGCACTGTTCAAGATATCTTCCAACATTTCGATAAATAGGTCGATTTGTTGCTTACCGGTGTCTGGCCAATAAGATAAATTGGTCGACAAATCAGCTGATATGACGATAAATTTGTCGATATGCCAATAAACTGACTGATTTACCCCTTATCTTGGGTCGACAGATAAGTTCCCGATAAGCGATATCCCCAACATTGTCTGCTCGTGAGTTGGTCGATGCCGAATTTGTTGATACATTTGAATAAACTCTTCAAATGTGGTCTGATTCTTGTCTGAAGTTGGATAGGATCACCCATGTTCTTAAATTCTAGAGCTGCGGCCGCATCATCACCCTCATCCTCGACAATTATGTTGGGCACGATGAGATAACATGTCGCCACCTCTCACAAGGTCTCCGGATCCCATTGTTTAGAAGGTTCACGAACAACTGCAAAACGGGCATGCAGAACTCCAAATGCCCTCTCGACATCCTTTCTACCTACTTCTTGTCTTTGGGCAAAGTGAGCCTTTTTCTGGCAAACTGGGTTAGAGATGGTGCTGACAAAGGCAGCCCACAGAGGATAGGTACCATTAACCAGATAGTAGCCCATGTTGTACTCATATTCATTAACAGTATAGTGGCAAGGAGGAGCTTTTCCTTCAGTCAACCTCACAAACAACGGTGATTGCTGCAGCACATTGTTGTCATTGTGAGACCCTCGCATGACAAAGAAAGCGTGTGAAATCCAAAGATCATGTGATGCAACTGCTTCAAGAATGATGGTGGGCTTCTTAACATGACCCTGATATTGCCCTTGTAAAGCCTTTGGGCAGTTCTTCCATTTCCAATGCATGTCAAGGGATCCAAGCAAACATGGCCACCCTCTTGCTTCTAAGATTGCCAAGAGCCTCTCGGTGTCTGCCACAATTGGTTCTCTTAGGTACTGAGGTATGAACACCTCAACCACGGCAGTTGCAAACCTGACCATGGCATCTCCGCATGTGCTCTCAGACATGTGTAGGTACTCGTCCCACGAATCAACAGTTGTGCCATATGCGAGCATCTGGAGTGCGGCCATGTACTTCTGGTAACCATAGAAGCCAATCATTCCCATGGCGTCCTTCTTCAGGGTGAAGTAGTATTATAGGACCAGACGCCATGCTACAAACGATCGAAAGTAGTCTTGCACATTCAAAAACATCAGCAAAAATGGTCAGCGAAGAGTGCATCTGGGGTAAAGTAGTCAGCCATCAGTGTCAAATGGTCGCACGCCCTATTGCAGTTGAGCACTCGATGACCCTTGATCGAGCCCTTGGAATTGAGAACATGTTCCTCCACACGCTCCGCGTCTTCAAGGACCGCCTACATCACCGCCATCTCAGTGAAGTACTCCTCCTCGTCCGACGAGCCATCGGACAACTCAACATAGTGCTCGTATATGTACTCCAAATCAAAATCCATTGCTAGAAAGAAGAAGAGGAAATGCTTTTAGCTCCAGTGATTCATCGAACTGTTGCGGGCATGATGAGTATAGCAATAGCGAATGGTATCTCAGGGAGTGGTCATAGGACAAGGGTTGAACGATGATGAAGGAGAAGCGGGGTGGATCCCTGCTCGAGCACTAGAGGTGACGCTGACGTAGAGTTTCGACAGGGGTGTGACATGGCGACCAGGGTGGTGGAGCGGCAGCGAAGGCAAGAGAGAAAGTACAAAGAAGAGAAAATGGGGAGGATGGAGGCGCGGGGTCCGGAAGGGTTTTGGGTGGGCCAGGGGTGTCGGAGTCCTACACGTCTGGTGTCCGGACTCCCGCAAAGCGCCCCCACTTTTGTCTTCGATTTGCGGGAGAAAACGCGCCCGGACCGTGCCACAGACCGATACAGGCCCGCGTTGGATGGCTTCCGCGGTCTGGACAACACGGTCAGGACGTATGCGGGTGGCTTGCGGGTCCGTCTTGGAGATGCCCTAATATGTCTTTCGAGGTAGCCTTTGACCAATAGTAAAATTATTTATATATGAGATGTATGATATAAAAATTATATCATCACAAACTCATTTCACATACAATTTGAGGATATGCTTTGTGTGACATGCATGTCATATAATATTGTGCTAACCCATAGTATATGCAGGATCCTATATATATAGATGGAGGAAGTATACCAGATGGTACATTAATGAAACCGGAGTGAACCAGTAGTGAAAACATGCAAAACAAAACATAATTAAACTTACATCAAATCAGAGATGAAACATTAATGATTTATAGAATGAAACAATGACGAAAACATGAAAAAGATAATGCAGGAAAAAAATAATGAAAACATGTAAAGTAGTTGTGCCACAAAAACGGAATCGTATAGGAAAATATGAAAATAACACCCTTAGAACTCAGCTATACCATGAAAGATAACTTAATAAAATTATATGAAAACTTATTTCAAGACTCCAAAAATAAAAACGAAAGCCGAATAAATTATTAACGATATTTGAAATGAATAAGCAATGAAAACATAATTTGAATTTGAAAAAAAATCAATTGTCTCCAAAATTGATATTGTTTTGCAAATTTAAATATCATCATGAGTACTAATATCTGAACGGTTTATCAACGGATATTTTGTTCAGAAGATATAATTGATACAAATTATTTAATCACACTGAAAGCATGAGTGGGTGAGATGTAAGGCTGGTTATAGTGAGGGTAACATAAGTAGTATCATGTACTTGGGACTCGTAAACATGCTTATGTGGCAGACAATTAAAGAAGAGAGAGATGGTTATAATAACATAGATAGATATCGTAACATAATAAATGTGGTGCTACTATGTGTCATGCATGACAATAAATGAGACCATCTATGATACTATGCACTATAGAAGTAGTGACATAGACTAGTACACCCTCTGTAAACTAATATAAGAGCGTTTAGAATACTAAAGTACTGATCTAAACACTCTTATATTAGTTTACAGAGGGAGTAACATATGCATGTTACTAGTCTAAGTTACTTCCCACTATGATCAGCCTAATACTACTTTTATTACTTCAAACATACTGTACCAGTTAGGCTAGTTGTAATGAGGAGAATCATATATAATATCATGCATATGATACTAGTGTATGATATTATCTCTCTAATGCATGATATCATATATTTAGTACTCCCTCCGTTTTTTATTACTCTGCGCCTAAGTTTTTGCAGTTTTTTCCTAAATGCTCTGCGGGATAGCCATTTCTCCCGGTTCCTTCCAATTCTGCCCCTGATTCTCAGCTTCCCATGTAACTAAAGCATTAACTGCTAACCAATCCGTTGCATGCAGCAGCAGCGACTAGCCAATCCCTTGCATGTGTGGAGCCATCCCAAGCAATTAGTGCCGCAGTTAGCGTGCATGCAAAGCTGACGAGCGGAACAAGCCAATCCGTTCATGCCCTTATTTGTAGCGTGTCAGTTTCCAATACACACAATTAACAACAAAGCAGGGGCAAACCAGTCCAAAAAATTCTCACCAGAGCCCTCCTTGATATCCGGGATTGCACTTAGGCGCAGACAAAATAAAAACGAAGGGAGTATCATGTAGTACTGTATTTATTGTCATGCATGACACAAAGTAACATAGCATTTATTATGATACGGTATCATAATATGATACTCCATCATCTCTTTCTTCATTTAATGCTATGACACATCATCAAAGTTGCCTAGTTGACATGCATGATACTATGATACTACCATTATGACCAGCCTTAGGCTGGTTACAATGGGGAGTATCATACATATGATACTAGTTTATGATACTATTATCCCTAATGAGGAGTATGTTGGTATCATAGAGGACTATATTTATTGTCATGCATGACACAAAGTAGCACATCATTTAATATAATAGGTATCATGATATGATACTCAAGCCTCTCTTTCTTCGTTTAATTCTATACCACCTCATCAAAATTGCTTAGTTGGCATGCATGATACTATCTATGATACTTTTATTACGGGCAGCTTAGTCACTCTGTCGTGAGGCCTCCTCGCTACCTGTGCCACATATTACAGAGACGAGTGAAAAAAAGCAATACATGCGCGGCGTCCTACTACTCCCTCCTTTCCAGTTTATAAGGCTCAATTCAAAAATCTCACCAACCAAAATAGTTGATGAGTGGTGAAATATTTTTTTGTAGTTTCCAAAAGCACCCAATTAGTGCTTTTATTTTCCTTAAAAAATTATGTTTACGAATGCATTAATTGCAATGCACGCATAAAGTGCATGCATTGATCAGTTTTCTCTTAATACTTGCATGCAATGATTTAATGCACCTTGAAGTCTGAACATGTGATGGAAAACAATCAAATTAAGCCTTATAAAATAAAAAAACTAAATTTTTTAAATAAGCCTTGTAAACCGCTAAGGATGGAGTAGAAAAATTACTCTCGTCGGCCGGGCAATAGAAAAGATGCTACGCGTCGCCGCAGATTCCTCCGCGCGCACGTTGGCGGCTGACACGAGAACCAGATTCACCGCACCGCGCGCTCTGCTCACTGCTCACTCCAAACAAACATCGTCTGCGGCCTAGCCGCCTAGGCAACGACAGCGCGACGAGAGCCACACACTCGTCACTTCGTCAGTCGTCACGGAGATGGCCGCCGCCGCCGCCGCGGATGAGCCGTGCCGCTGCCACATTGTGGCGGTGCCGTTCCCCGGGAGGGGCCACGTCAACGCCATGATGAACCTGTCCCGCCTCCTCGCCGCGCGCGGCGCCGCGGTCACCTTCGTCGTCACCGAGGAGTGGCTC
This sequence comes from Triticum aestivum, assembly GCF_018294505.1. NCBI lineage: Eukaryota > Viridiplantae > Streptophyta > Magnoliopsida > Poales > Poaceae > Triticum > Triticum aestivum. The sequence continues at coordinate 577,989,843 of NC_057800.1, forward strand.
GGCCTGCTCCGCTCCTCCTCCTCCTCCGCCCCGCCGCCGCCCGGCGTCCGCCTGCGCGCCATCCCCAACGTCATCCCCTCCGAGCACGGCCGCGCCGCCGACCACGCGGGCTTCCTCGACGCCGTCGCCACCGAGATGGAGGCGCCCTTCGAGCTCCTGCTCGACCGCCTCCGGGAGGAGGAGGGGGAGGTCGCGGCGCTCGTGGCGGACACCTACGTGCCCTGGGTCGTGGGCGTCGGCAACCGGAGGGGCGTCCCGGTCTGCTCGCTCTTCCCCATGCCCGCCTCCTTCTTCTCCGCCTACTACCACTTTGACTCCCTCCCGCCGCGCCTCGCCGACGAGCACGCCCCGGCCGCCGGCGCCGCTACAGGTCAGGTTCCTCTTCCAATACGTGCTGCTTCCAAGCATTTCTGATAGGCTGATACCACTCCCGACTGCTGAACCACTAGCACTACTGATTATTTCACTCAATTTATTTGTTGTTGCATCTATCACGTGTTGGATTTCAAGACGCTACCATCTTATGTACTCCCTCCTTTCCGTTTTATACAGATCAATTCAATAATCTCACCATCCAAGATAGATGATAAGTGCTGGAATAATTTTTGTAGTTTGCAAAAGTACTCAATTAGTGCACTCGTTTTCCTCAAAAAGTTGTCTTTACCAATGCATTAATTGCAATGCATGCATGTTTGGCCAATAAATGACAAAGAAGCTTTACATACTCCCTCCGTCATGGTTTAGAAGGCACAGTTGAATTTGCGTGTGTTTCCACAATAGACAAGGTTTAGGGCACATTGCATTTATTTCTAGTAGCTAATTAGTACTCCGATATACTATTTCTATATGCATGCATAGTGTGAATGCTATTTTTTAGCCCATCCCACAACCAATAGATAATCACCTAGGTTCCAGAGAATTTCCAAGCGCGCCTTTTAAACCGTGACGGAGGGAGTACATTGGTGTGTTTTGTCATAATCCTTGCATGCAAAGAGTTAATGCACATTGAAATCTGAACATGTGATGAGAAGTAGTAGAAATGAGACTTATAAAACTGAAAAACTGAAATTTTGAGATGAGCCCTATAAACCGGAAGGGAGGTAGTACATATTCATGTTTATGCATGAGGGTACTACTCTCTCCGTCTCAAAACAGAATTTTGGGACGGAGGGAGTAGTACGTGGTAACTCTGCCAAAATATATATATCCTGCAGAATGCCGACATACACGGATGCTCTCAATATTTCGCTGATTCAAGTATCATTGTTTGACTGCTCCATTATTTATGTGCACATCCCCACGTAGTTTCAAGTGTTACGATGCCGGCAGCTGCATGTGCAAAGGACCAAGTGACCCGGAGCATGGTCAATAAACATTGCCAAACATGAAAATGACTAATTAATCACATGTAACTTCAAAGTGGGCATGTCTATTTGTTTGTGGCACATGCTATTACTGGGAGAAAACTCACCGAATTGACGGTCTAAATGCAGTTTTGTTATGGATAGTCCAAATAGCCAGAACTGAGCCATAGATCAAGCTTTTTTTTTTTAGATTAGCCATAGATCAAGCTTGAGAAATTGGTGTCGCATATGAGTATTGTTTTAACTGCACCACATGGTTCTCATTTCGGGTGATTTTATTTTTTTATAGTCATTGTTATAGTGGATATAGTTTGTTCATTTCAGTAATAGACATGGCAGCTTGCAGCATTGCTCAGTCATCCTTTCTTTTCTGCAGATAAATCTGATGAGAGACTTGAGCACTATATCTCAGGCTTTGCTTCAAGTTCAGTGACCTTATCTGATCTGGAGCCCCTAATTCACAACAAGACAACAGTAAACCATGTCCTAGCAGCTGTCTCTAGCATCAAGAACGCGCAATGCCTCCTATTCACCACTATGCACGAGCTCGAGGCCGGTGTCATCAACTCCCTAAGATCAGCACTCCCATGTCCAGTTCTCCCAGTTGGGCCCTGCATTCCCTACATGACACTACAAGACCAGCATTCCAAGTCCAATGGAGAAGTTGCCACCAGTCCAGGAGACTGCTTCACCTGGCTAGACTCTCAACCTGTGAACTCGGTGCTATATGTCTCCCTCGGCAGCTTCCTCTCTGTGTCAGCCTCCCAGCTTGATGAGATAGCATTAGGCCTTGCATCAAGCGGTGTCAGGTTCTTATGGATTCTTCGCGAAAAGTCTTCCCGGGTGCGAGAACTTGTTGGTGACACCGACAGGGGCATGATAATGGCATGGTGTGATCAGTTGAAGGTTTTATGCCATCCTTCTGTTGGGGGCTTTCTGACACATTGTGGAATGAACTCGACACTTGAAGCTGTCTTTGCTGGCGTGCCTATGCTTGCTCTACCACTGTTCTTTGATCAACCGATTGATGGTCGTCTGATTGTTGAAGACTGGAAGGTTGGACTGGCCCTGCGCGAATGGGCCGATAAGGATGGCCTGATTGGGAGTCAGGACATTGCAAGGGCTGTTAAGAGGCTCATGGCCTGTGATGAGTCCGATACCAAGGCGATAAGGAGGCGTGCCCTTGAGTGGAAAGAGGTCTGTGGCAGAGCTGTTGAAGAGGGTGGATCTTCGTATGATAATCTCAGTTCATTGATGCAGATGGTATGCGAGTCACGATGTGCTGAACTCGATCAGCAATGTTCCAAAACTGATGCTTGAAATGCATCATCTATTCAAATGTTGTCTGAGTGTAGTTTTGATGGGAGAGCTACGGTTTCTGGCAGAGCTGTCAAAGGATCTCAATTCATTGTCCTGAACTCACTCAGCCATTTGGTTTCATTGTTCTTGTATCTTCCATTCATTGTCCTGAACTCAATGAGCCATTTGGTTTCATTATTCTAAGACTACTTGTGCAAATAAGGTTCAGAATATGAAGGTGCAAATATGTGTTAAAAATAAGCTGGTGTTAAAAATAAGGAGGAAATTCAGAAGGACAGAGAGTCGAAAAAAAGAGCAGTGTTTTTTATTGCACAGTTGTAAAGTGTTGCCTGTGAGAAGAAAAATTAATGTGCAGAAACGCCTTTTTATCAGCAATTGCAGTGCGGCTAGTTCAAATTATGAAGTGCAAATTTCAAACTATGGTTCAGATTTTGAAATTATGATGAACACTGCAACTGTGGTTCAGATTTTGAATAACAGATAGATATCTCACACACCACATTTTTAGGAGGAAATTCAGAAGGACAGAGACATCAAAGATTATTCAAATAATTGAATAGCTGTCGTAGATAGCATCCAGAAAACATATATATACACCAAGACCAAGGTGTATTTTTCTCACACAAGTCCTAATATAATAGTTTGTCAACAAGTCAGATAATATGCCTGACTTGCAACCAAACAACTGTTATTCAAACCCTTCTTGCACGCACTCTTCTAAAAGCAAGAAACGAATAACAACCAACACGGCGAAATGTCAGACAATCCTTCCATCGCACTCCCAAATCCAAACCCAAAGCAACAAACACGCGGGCAGCTCATTTGCACAGGTCGGTCGCAGGCGGGCGCAGGGCGACTCCTCCGAGCTTCTCGCTCGAGTACTTCTTGTAGACGACCTTCAGCTTGCTGTCAGGCGCGGTGGAGTGCGAGGCCACCAGGATCTTGGCAGCGTCCCTGAAACCAATCATCACACAAAAGCATTGTCTCTGTCAGTGCGTGCCCCTGAATGATATTCAGGCTACAATAGGGATTCAGTAGTGTGCACATGCTTATAGCTTACATCAGCTGCGCTTCAGTGAAGCCAGTGTGGTGCTTCAGAGTGTCGGTCCACAGAGGGGTCTTCTTGAGGGTGAGCCTGGCGGCGTAGACAGCAGCGGCGGCGACCATGGAGGGCTTGGACTGCACCAGCCCGTATTGCAGCAGCGCCAGCTCCGCGAAGAAGAAGACGGTGTTCTCCATCTGCACACACATCCAGGAGAAGAGAGACAAGAGAAACATCAGCACACAGACTCGCTGATCTGAAGAATTTGTATGCTGTGTCTGTATGTAAATGTAAAGTTCTTTTACCTCCTTGTCGTTCTTATGATCGGAGGAGCACGCGGCCTTGGCGAAACGCACCAGAAAGACGTAGGGCGTGGGCACCGTCAGGTTCCACTCCAGCCTGTTCAGGATGGCCTTCTCCATCTTCAGAATCTGCTCCCGGGTGTATGCGCTGTCGGAGATCAAGATGAAATCATTCACCTGCAAGCACAGCCAGCAATCAGAAACGTGGACTCGATGAATGAATGAACATCTGGTAAGCAGAGGGATTCTTCAGCCTACCTCTGGAGCCCAGATTTCTTCGTACTTGCAGGCGATGAGCAGGGCGGAGACGCCCACCAGCTGCAGCTCCCGCCGGAGCACGGACTGCAGCGAGAGGTACATGTCGATGATATACACCGTGAGATACAGCGACTCGGGCATCAGGTCGAACTTCTGGTGGACTTCCAGGATCCAGTCGATGAGGATGCCCCTCATCTTGGCGTTGATCTCCACCTGAGAGTCCATGTAATCACTGGCGAGGCACTCATTCTGTCAACAGAGAGAGCAGGGAAACAACACCTTCAGATTCAGAGACCAGGCAGGCAAGGCAGGAGATCACAATGCTTTTGCACACTCTAGTACTTCTACTGCCTAAGGGAGTACATGTTTTTACCTCAGCGACTTTGTAGAATTTGTAGATATCCTCGATGTAGTCGACGACGGCGAGCTGGTTGTCGCCGTCAAGCTTGTCGATGTCCTGGATCGCTGGCTCTTCGGTGATTCCGGCTGCAAACTGGCATTGCAATGGTGGATCAGAATCAGAATCAGATCAGGCTCCTTGCACAGGTCTAGGAAGCAAAGTGTTTGACTGTCGACGGATGAACGCGCGTACCTTGGAGCGCGCCGAGAGCACGTGGCTGAGGGTGGTGACCACCTTCTTCCTCGAGTACTTGCGGACGGAGCTGACGCTGCCGGCCTCCGACTTGGTCACGTCGGAGTCGGAGCTGATCTCGATCACGTGCTCCGGTGGAGGAGGGGCGGGCTTGACATGATGAGCCCTCCTCACCGCAGGCCTCGCCGCCGGGTTCTGCAGCAACCAAAGCCAGGCGACGCTCCGATCAGCACCGAGACCAGATACGATTCAAATCAGGATGAGGGAGGAGGGCATGCGCGCGCGCGTACCTTGGCCTTCTCCTGGGCGTTCTTGAGGAGCTGGGCGCCGAAGTTCCTCGTGACGGGGCGGTTCACCGGCTCATGGGGCTGCGGCTTCCTGTTTCTAAGAACGCAACGTAAGCAGGAGTTCCATAGGAAGAAGAAGAAGAGGAAATCGTACTGGAACGGATAGATTTGTTGCTTACCCTTCGGCCGCGCGGGCGTTGACGACGTTGGCGATGTCGCCCAGTGGGGCGCGCCGGTTGTTGGCCTCGAAGTTGCCGATGTCGCCCAGGGCGCGGCGGGTGTTCTTGGGATCGGGCCTGCCGGCCATGGCCGCCTTCTGCTGCTTGCCCATGGCGGGGACACCGCCACCACCACCACCTAAAGCTGCAGGGCAGAAACAAGAAGAAGTCAGATCCGTCGGGAGGAGGTGGATCAAATCAAGCCACATCAAATCGCCATCAGAGTCGAATCTTGCGTCTGAAGCTGCTCTAGCGGCAATCAATTCAGACCAAAAACGAGGATTGGAATCTTGAGCAATTAATCGCAGAGAAAGCCACGGATCGGAAGCTTGAAGCACAACCTTGCTAAGAAATCAAACAAAAACGCATCAAGAATTCACCCCAACCAGACAGGGAGTCAGGGCCGAAACGAACACCCCCAAGAAACTCATCTTCCCCCCCAAGAACCCCATCTTTTCCCCCAAGAACCCATCTTTTCCCGAGACCAGAACAAGAACCAGGAACCAGCGAAGGATCCACCCAGGGGGAACCACGCCAAAGGAAGAAGAAGAAGAAGACGAGAGAGGGAGGGCAGGATCCCGTCGGCGCACGCACCTCTGTTCTGCTGCTGAGCGGCAGCGACGTTGTTCTGCGCGCGAGCGGCCATCGCGTCCCCCTCCTCGCCCTGGCCAAAGATCCCGGACAGCACCGAGGAGAAGAAGCGCGCAACCCGCGAGCCCTCTTCCCCGCCGGCGAGCGCAGCCACGGTGGGTTACGGCGAGCTCTACGGCGACCCTTCGACTCTTCTCGCCTCGCCTAGGTATGAATCGACCTTTGCCTCGCGCTTTCGTGCCGTGGGTGGATCAATCGATGGCGTGATGGGGGGGTTCTTGGAGGGATTGGGGGTCTGGGTTCCGGAGGAGGGGAGGGGAGATATAGGACGAGGACGGGGAAGGTCCTGTCGGGGTGGGCGGCGGCGTGGGCCTCTGCGCGGAGCGGGGGGGGAGGGGGAGGAGCGGCTGGCTCCCTCCAACGGTCGGTAAGGGCTCGGATCGCAACGGTCGGGGCGCGGGATCGGACGGCCGGGATTGAACGGGGGCACTAGCCGTTGGGTGGCTGGGTTCCGAGCTGTAAAGGGGCGCGAGTTGTGTAGGACACGTAACACCAGAGCCGCGTTGGATATATGGTAAGAAATTAATGGCCACTGTTATTGGAAAGATTTTTGTGTTGTTGTAGTATGTACGACGGATTTACAAGATCTCTTTGGCGTGTGGTTTTCTTTCTTTTTATTATGGTTCATTCATTCACTGGCCATTGCGTGCTCTGGGTTGCCAAGGCCAGGCACCAGGTGGAAACATTCAATTTCAACCTCTTCTTGCGAAAACGTGAAATTCTTCGACTTTTTCTGAAAGCGAGAAAATGTCGAATTCTTTAACTCTTTCCTAAAGCCAAAATGTGAGGCTCTATACATTTTTACATATTTTTTTTATCAAGTCATGTGAATATAGCAGTTTCTATACAGGGCGGCGTTACCGAGCTTGGGATCATTTGCAATATAACCTCCGTTCGAAAATAACTTATGTGGTTTTAGCTCAGTTGGAAATTTCATGATGCTTCGACATTGCAGGAACTCTGGACAAAAAATAAACTTTGAGTAATGCTCAAATTTTCACATTTTTGAGCATTGATTTTGTGGTTTTTTTTACAGAGCTCCCTCGATGTCAAAACCTGAGCATCTTCGATGACATAAAATTTTAGGTTTTTCTTATCGTATTTGCTATGTTTTTCCTGAATTTAGTTTCATCCGACACCCGATGAGCTCGGGATCTACAATCAACTATTGAGTTTCTATATTCATATTTGTGTAGTATGGAACTACACCGACCTTATGTGTACGTACTAATATCATCCAGTTGCATAAGATTTACACACTGTAGAGTCAAGAAGCATCCATGGTTATGTTTAGCGCGAATTATATTCTTGATCAAGTATTTTGTGTCACACGGATACTTCAAAAAGCACACGTATCTAGCCAAATGTTGCTCAGATACTCCCTTGATACGACATGATACGTATCCGTTGATTTACCTTTTAAAAATAATGTTTGATATGCGTGGATACTATTGTGATAAATTTTGGATATGAGAAACCATTGCTTACATTGTAAGCATGATGTATCTAACCATGTCTTAGTTTTACTTGTTAGACTATATATATACGTAGTCTGTGTATTAATATTGTAACATTGTATTGTACCCCTTGATACCTCTATATAATGAAAGAGCCACACCCCGTTTAGGGTGTCGAGCAAGTTCCCAACATATTGGCCCTCGCCCCTATGTCACCGTTCCTCTTCTCGGCCCCTTGCTTCAGCCTACGGGGCCCTGCCGCCGACCGAGTCCCCGATCGGATCAAATCCATCGGCCGACTCCTCTGCTGAGTTCGTTGCGCCGCCGTCTCATGACATTGCTGTGCAGCCGCCTTACGGCGCCGTCGCGCAGACGCCCGGTGGCGTCGCTCCTGCCGTGTATGGTGCGCTGCAGGCGGCCCAGGGCTCCCTTCAGCCGCCGTCATCCTCCTGGCCCGTGGCGTCCTACGCGGCGCCGTATCATCACCAACCCTATGCGGCTCTCCCGTCGCATCACCACCAGCCACCGTCGGCGCCAATCTACTCCGCGCCGCCACCGCAGCAGCACTTCCTGGCGCAGCCGCCGCACCAACCCTACTCCGCGCAGTCCGGGTTCGTGGCTGCACCGCCGCAGCCATCCTACGGGGCCGCGGTGAACTACGGAGCCGACACCCTCGTTCCCGGTGCTCCTGGCGTCTACTCGGCGGGTGCTCCTCATCTCGAGACAGCCCCATCGACGGGTCCCTACGCGCCATCGATGCATGCTCACGCCGCTCAGGTCATGGCGCCATCACCGTTTTACTTCTCGCATCTGCTGCCGGTGAAGCTCACACCGGACAACTACCTGTCCTGGCATGCCCAGGTGTTGCCTCTTCTGCGCAGTCGCTATCTGGAGGGCTATGTTGACGGATCCATCCCGTGTCCGCTCACTCATCACCCGGTGTATCATACATGGGTGGCCCAGGATCAGGCCATTCTCTCTGCCATCCAGTCCTCGCTCACTCCGAGCGTCTCGTCGCTGGTCATCTTCGCTACTACATCCCGGGAGGCGTGGGCGGCGCTTCACATCAGCTTCGCCTCGCAGTCTCAGGCGCGTGCTCACTCTATACACACCGAGCTTGGTGAGACCAAGCTTGGTGACCTCAGCATCACGGACTACTTCAACAAGATGCGGAGTCTCGCCGACACATTGGCCTCGGTTGGCCAGTCTCTACAGGATGAGGATTTCACCACTTTCGTTCTTAACGGGCTCGACGATGATTATGACAATCTCGTTGAGAACGTTCATGGCTGTGACGATCCACTTCCACCTCGTGAGCTGTATGCCCGCCTCCTTGGTCGTGAACAGCGCATCAAGGCCCGTCGTGTCTCATCGGGTTTCGCCTCCGCCAATGCCGCCACTCGCGGCAAACCTCAGCGGCTTTCATCTTCAGGGGGCAAGCAGGCACCATCTTCGCATTCGGCCCCGCGTGGCAATGCGCCATCCATCACGGGTGGCAACCGGCCGGTTGCTTGCTGCTCCTCCTGCGGTGCCCTGCAGGCTTGCCAATTGTGTGGTCTGGAGCGCCACATTGCATCTCGCTGTCATCGTCGCTACAAGCAAGATTTTTTGGGCCTTGGCAACAATGGCAAATGAAACGACAAGCAGGCTGCCGCCGCCGTGACTACTCATGATCATGGTCGCACTCCGTCCTACTCCGTTGATCCATCATGGTATATGGACACCGGCGCTACTAACCACCTCACCGGCGAGATGGGCAAGCTCTCTACTCAGGAGCCATACCGTGGTCATGATCAGGTGCACACCACCAGCGGAGCAGGTATGCGCATCTCTCATGTTGGTCAGGCTTCTCTCCTTGCACACAATTTTCGCAAACTACATCTCTTCCAATGTCCTTCGTGTTCCCACTGCTACGCATAGTTTGTTGTCTATTCCTCAACTTACACGTGATAATAATGTCCTTGCTGAGTTTCACCCTTTTTGTTTCTTTATCAAGGATCGGGACACGAGGGCCGTTCTGCTTAGCGGTCATCTTCGCCATGGCTTGTACGCACTTGATGTACCTAGCACACCATCCATGCAGTCTTCTCCTCAGGCGTTCAGTGGTGTTCGTGTGTCTCCTACGCACTGGTATGCGCGCCTTGGTCATCCTGCGGCCCCTATAGTTCGTCATGTGTTGCATCGTCATGAACTACCACTTGTGTCCAATAAATCTGCTGACACCGTTTGTGATGCCTGTCAGCAGGGCAAGAGTCACTAACTTCCGTTTTCAGAGTCTAGTCGTGTTGTGAAACATCCTCTTGAGCTTGTGTTTTCTGATGTATGGGGTCATGCCCAGACGTCAGTTAGTGGTCACAATTATTATGTCAGTTTTATTGATGCTTATAGTCGGTTTACTTGGTTGTATCTTATTAAGCGCAAGTCTGATGTGTTCGATGTTTTTATCCAGTTTCAAGCACATGTTGAGCGTCTCCTTAAGCAGAAAATCATCCATGTTCAATCTGACTGGGGGGTGAATACCACAACCTCAACTCTTTTTTAACAAACTTGGGATTTCACATCGTGTGTCTTGTCCTCATACTCATCAGCAAAATGGAACTGCCGAACGTAAGCATCGTCATCTTGTTGAAACTGGCCTAACCTTGCTCGCTCATACATCCATTCCGTTTCGGTTTTGGAGTGATGCTTTTTCCACAACTTGTTTTCTCATAAATAGGCTTCCCTCACGACTCCTGAAAATGCAAACTCCGCTTGAACTCTTGCTCAACGAGACTCCAGACTACACCTTTTTTAAGGTGTTCGGGTGTGCATGTTGGCCTCACCTTCGCCCATATAATAAGCGTAAGTTAAAATTTCGGTCTAAGAAGTGCGTCTTCCTTGGGTACAGTTCTCTTCACAAAGGGTACAAATGCCTCCATGTTCCTACAAATCGCGTTTACATCTCTCGTGACGTGGTGTTTGATGAAAACGTGTTTCCTTTTCGTGCACTTCCGACAAACTCTACCATTTCCTCACAACCGGTGCACATGTCCACACCTGTGCCTGATCAATTTGTGGATGTTGCATATGCCCCTGCGTTGTTGTCTAATCATGCTACATGTATTGGACGTGGCGCTCGTCTTGAGCTTCTTGATGAACAGGAAACCGACGCGGCAGCTCCTACTCGGGACGTGCATGTCCCATGCATAACGGGTTCAGCCCGCGTACCCGCCCCTGCATCGCCACTGGAGGCTGCAGTGCGGGCGCCGGTCTCGCCTGGCCCACAGGGCCACGGGTGGCCTCGCCTGGCCTGCCACTGGCCTCACCCAGTCCTTGGGCTGGCGCCCCGCCTAGCCCGCGGCTGGCCTCGCCTGGCGTGCCACTGGCCTCGCCCAGTCTTTCGGCTGGCGCTCCGCCTGACCCAGGAGGGGTCACGCCCGACCTGGAGGCATCTTCGCCTCAGTCGGCGGTTGCTTCGACCGGCCTGGAGCCGGACCCGGTCAGTCCCGCCTCGGCTGCTAGTGGGCTGGCCTCGCCTGGCTCGTCGTCGTCAGGGAGCCCTAGTGCAAGCTCTCCCGATGCTGCAGCTTCATCTCCATCACCGGTTGTGTCGGTCTTGCCGGCACGGCCTGTGGTCCCTCTTCGTCCTCGTACACGGAGTCAGTCGGGCATTTTCTGTCTGAAGGAACGCAAGGACGGGACTGTGGCATGGCTAGCCGCGTGCATGGCTCACATTGCTGCTGATCCCACTGCTGAGCCTCGACACTTCCAGGCTGCACTGAGTATTCCTCACTGGCACGGTGCTATGAAACAGGAGATTCAGGCTCTCCAGAAAAAATGACACTTGGCAGCTTGTTCCTCCAGTATCTGGTGTCAATGTTATTGATTCCAAGTGGATTTTCAAAGTCAGGAGACATGCTGATGGTTCCATCGAACGCTACAAGGCACGGCTTGTTGCCGAGGGCTTCAAACAGAGGTATGGTCTTGATTATGAAGACACGTTCAGTCCAGTCATCAAGCCTACTATCATTCGCTTGCTGTTATCTCTTGCTGTCACTCGTGGATGGTCTCTTCATCAGCTTGATGTGCAGAACGCTTTCCTCCATGGAATTCTGGAGGAGGAGGTTTATATGCGTCAGCCACCTGGATTTGTTGATCCTGCACGCCCTCGTCATCTCTGTCGTCTGACTAAGGCGCTATATGGACTGAAACAGGCTCCTCGTGCATGGCATGCTCGTCTTGGCTCTGTTCTTCGAGCACTTGGGTTTACTCCCTCCACTGCAGACACATCGTTGTTCCTTCTTCAGCGTCTTGAGGTTACGATGTATCTTCTGGTTTATGTTGATGATATCATTCTCATCAGTTCATCCCATGCTGCTGCTGGTCGTCTTGTGGTTTCACTCAGTGGTGCCTTTGCTGTCAAGGATTTGGGTGCCTTGCATTTTTTCCTTGGTCTGGAGGTTTCACGTTCTTCTGTTGGTTTGACTCTTACACAGAAGAAGTACTCTCTGGACCTGCTGCGTCGTGCTGGTATGCTGAAGTGCAAACATGCTATTACTCCGATGTCTGCCATTGATCGGTTATCTGCCCTTGATGGAGATGCTCTTTCACCTGAGGATGCTACTGAGTATCGCAGTCTCGTTGGTGGTCTGCAATGCCTTACTATTACCAGGCATGATATCTCCTATGCAGTCAACCGTGTCTGTCAGTTTCTTCATGCACCTAGGACATCTCATTGGTCAGCTGTGAAACGTATTCTGCGTTACATCTGTCTTACTGTCTCCTATGGTTTGCTTCTTCAGCCTGCGCCCTCGTGTGAGCTCTCAGCTTTCTCAAATGCAGATTGGGCTGGCAGTCCTGATGACAGGCGATCCACGGGGGGATATGCGGTATTTCAGGGTTCTAACCTGATCGCCTGGAATGCTCGAAAGCAGGCCACAGTGTCTCGCAGTAGTACTGAAGCTGAGTACAAAGCAGTTGCTGATGCCACTGCTGAGATCATATGGGTACAGTCTCTGTTGAGAGAGTTGAGAGTTGCTTCAGCACATCCTCCGGTTCTGTGGTGTGATAACATTGGTGCTACATCTGTCATCTAATCCAGTGTTTCACGCTAGGACGAAGCACATTGAGGTTGACTATCATTTTGTTCGGGAACGTGTTGCACAGAAGCTACTTTGTATCAAGTTCATTCCGTCAAAGGATCAACTTGCTGACATCTTCACGAAGCCTCTTCCACAACCACAGTTTGTAGGCTGTAGGCGCAATCTTAACTTGCTTTGTACTTCAGGCCACAGTTAAGATTAAGGGAGGGTGTTAGACTGTATATATACGTAGTCTGTGTATTAATATTGTAACATTGTATTGTACCCCTTGGTACCTCTATATAATGAAAGAGCCACACCCCGTTTAGGGTGTCGAGCAAGTTCCCAACATATTGTGTTTTACACTACTTGAATTTATCATTGTACTAATTTATTTTGTTTTGATAAAGTATTTTTTAACACAGTACAAACGCAGACGCTTGTACGTACGACATGCACCCCTATAAACCCATGTACACACACCCTACCCTTATGAGTATATAGGCTGAGTCGGTACATCATCTTGAGATCGACAAAGTCGTTACAGATGGCTTTGTAGTTGACAAACGTCTCCTCCTACTGAACGCACATAACTGTAAGACCTGGAATAAATCCAGGAAAATGTGAGCATCAATGTCAAATGTGTGACTTGAACCCTGATGGGCAGGGGATACCAGTGTCCTCCTAACTATCCAACCACAGGTTGGTTTGCAAACGTAAAATATCTGCTAGAAGACTTCATCACTTCAATATATATTGATGTATTGGGCGTACCCCCATATCGGCGTATCATAGTTCTTAGAAAATTGAAGTATCAGACGTATCCATGTATTGTTCGTATGTATCCAAGTATCCACACAGTGTAGCATGTATTTGTGACTATATGACCTTTTTGCCAGATCTAAATTTTACGTCACATTTTATCGCATTTAAAAGCTATAGTTCTCCAAATTACGAGATGAAAGGACCGGGGTGAGTTCAACTTCGTGTCACATTCAAATTACGTGCACTTGACCACCAAATGAATGTAATTTCTATGTGGGTGTGTTTGTTGCAACTGTTTTTGTGGGCTTAGCTCGATTTCTGCCATGTTTTCATTGTTCACGATGGGGTTTGAAACAAGGTATTCTGCAATTTATCTTGGAGTCTGGTTTAGATGACCACAAATTGATTACAGTAAATAGAATTACAAATAGCACTCATAAATTTAACTCGTTTTATGATCAAACGATGGAGCTCACACAAGTTGCACATCACACAAAGTTTAAAACCCACCTAATTCTGAAATCCGGTAATGTTGACAGTGGCGGAGCCAGGGGGAGGCTAGCAGGGGCCCCGACCCGCCCCAACATCTTGTGTTTGCTTGTATAATCTACAGGAAACAGTGGTTTTTTTTGGCCTTTCTCTTGTAGCCCCCCC
>NC_057800.1:578003992-578005298 GCF_018294505.1 Triticum aestivum
GCTCCCCCACTGAATGTCGATTGGAATTTACATAGTTCTCAAACATAATGAGAACGCAACACTGAATTTGAAACCTTGTAAAAGGTGTCGCAGCGACACAAACATCTGGTTACATACGGAATTAACTAGTCCCTCCGTGTGAAAATGCTTGTCGGAGAAGTAGATGTATTTTAATTATAGATATATCCATTTTTATCCATTCCTTCGACAAGTATTTTCGGAAAGAGGTAGTATATTTTTACATCACTTTTGTTGGAAATTGCACCTAACACACAGGAGGCCAGATTGGGAGGACCATGAATCATGGTCAGTTGGTAAAAGAGTTTGAAAACTTCATTTACTCCAACGAGCAAGGTGCTACCGCATTACTTGCAAGATGCCCGGCTAAAAGGCATGTGAGCCCGTGGTCCGGCGGTCCACCCCCGCACTGACAAGAGCTCGGTGGCTTTCGGATTGATTGAAGATGGATAACCTTGGATTGGCTTGGCTTGCGTTGCGTTTGCATGTGAAGAGCGTCTGGGTGTGAGATCCGTACGTTGCAGCGGCCTATGCGCTGTCCTGTACTCTACGTGGATTTGTAAACATTTATATACCCTTATCCTTTCTCAAATGGATTTCTTTTCTTTTCGAGAAGAAATTCTCACGTGGATTTTGGACGTCTCAGAGAAAATCCGTTGCGTTGCGCTGTTCAAGCTCGCTTGGTTTGACCCGTCAACGGCTATCAATTCGAGGTATAAAACAAGGTTTGTCAGAGCGTGTTTGCAGATACCTGTGCAGTCTTTGCCCTTGTTGTTTACAGACGCTAACAGGCAGGGAAATTTACATTCGGCAAGGAAGAAAAAAAAATACAGTAGAGAGAATTAGTGGTGACAGTGACTAGCTTCTCTGTATGAATATTTGCTTGTGTCTAGGTTCGAATGCTAATGTCACCTGCTACTATTAGTTACTCCCTCCGATCCAAATTAAGTGTCGTCGTTTGAACTACATCCCCGTGATCAATGAAGTAAGAGCATCTTCAAAAGATGATGTAAAGCTTGATGCCCTAAAAAATCATTATAGTGCATAAGAGAAGGTTTTTGGCACTATTATTTTGTTTCCACAAATGGTGCATAACTAAAATTTGAGACCCACAAGAAACATGACGATCCGACAGCCGAAGGCCAGGAGGCAGATGACGGCAGGGAGGAGCTCGGTGAGGACGAGGTTGGTGTCGATGGAATCCGCCGGCCGGCCATGACAGATGGAGCCGGGGTGCGGGATGAGGCGACCGGCGTCAGAGGGGGAGGACGGCCATGATGGACGGCGT
>NC_057800.1:578005508-578018061 GCF_018294505.1 Triticum aestivum
CGATCAAAATCTGCCAGCACAAGGGCAGGACGAGGCGGCCCATCAACGGTGAAAGGTCACAATGGCATTGGGTTCCTGCCACATTCGTTTTTGTTTTAGGGCAGCCCCTGGTGGTGCTGCAAATATACTAGTACATCATTTGAAACTACTTCCTCCGTTTTTAAATACAAGTCTTTGTAAAAATTTCACTATGAACTACGTACGAATGTATGTGTATGCATTTTAGAATGTAGGTTCACTTATTTTGCTCTGTACGTAGTCCATACTGATATCTCTACAAAGACTTATATTTAGGAACGGAGGGAGTAAAATATAGGGTTGCTGCAAAAAAAAAAATCAACACCAAATAGAGATACATCATCTATTGAAGCTGGTCTTTTGGACTAAAATGCTCCAAACGGCAGTTTTTTTGGGCGCAACCGCCATTTTACTGTTGGGGACGCGCTAACAAACAGTTTCAAGCTACCAACAAAAAATCATCATATATAATAAGCATGTGCAAGTCATTAATTATACTCGCAGCAAGGACAAGAATTACAGCGTGGATGAAAAGGTTCTCTCATCTGTACATTTCTTGATAACTCAAGGAAAGCCCCTGGGCACTACACTAAAAGGACTCTTTCCTTTTTCTCTCTCAAATGTTGCAAATATGTAAATACACAAGATACAATCGGCGTGTGCTGCACATCTTTAGAGCATTTGCTAACAGCTGCAGGCAGGCAAATAAAAAGATTGCCTTCACAGGACGTGTCCAAAGGGGAAAAACCTCGTGGACTTGATCAACCTCCTACTCTCACAAATATGAATACACAAGCACCCAAATTCACAACCTAATAATATGTGCAGCGCCGTCAAACCGGGCACGGTTACTTTATCAGCCACCACCGTGGACTTGATCGCCTGGTCCAGCAAGAACAACCTGCATTCAGCAGATGAAAGGTGTAAACATATTGCTTCACAAGTTCTTATAAATGACGCAAATTCTTGAGCACAATAACACTCACGTTGCAACTGGAAGCAAATTTCCGAGCAAGCATAATCGCGGCATTCCTATCCCTGTCCGTCTCGAAAGCTAGAGTGTAGGATAGGCCTTTCCTAGTTTGCCAGAAGACTGCACAGGCCGCAGCATTACCACCACCTCGGCTTCCACACAACTGAAGATTGCCCAAGAGAACAAGATGGATCGTCAGAAAATAACCTCAGAATATACAGAAACTTTTCGCCAATTCCGATCGAATTGTTTGCATATTCAATGATCCTTAAGTTCTAAATAAACATGACAGGGCTAATGATCAGAGAACATTCTTAAGTTTCTGCGGACTTATATGGAACCATTGTTTGTTTCCGAAATATTATCAGGAGACCTAGAAGGTCAGGGCCCATATTTTTGTTGTAAACTGGCAAGCATGGTTATTTAAGATATTGTACAAGGATTTAATGCTACAAGCTGACACAGCACGTTTAGGAAACAAAACATTACAATTGAGTAGACATCACTTCTGTTACATATGTGCTGTGAACGTGATTTCACTTTACCTTCATTGTGGTGGAATATGACTCCCTTGCTTTTGTAGACCTTCCTTTCCGAAGCTTCACTCTCAGCTTTCCAATATGAAATACATGGACAGATTTTGATGCGTAGTCATTCCCATTCATTTGGGTTACTACCACCTACAAAGCAGCACAGATGCAAACCCCAATTAATTTATATCCAGTAATCATTCAAACGCACTGATATTTCCTAGCACAAAATAACAAGATTGCACTTTTTATAGCTGGTCCAATGTCAAGGCAGTAGAATAATCAAAGGTAAAGTGTTTTGAAGAAGTTTTATACTGGATTACTGGTATCCTATAGGCAAAGAAGTTAATACATACATTGAACTCAATATCCGCCCTTTTCATTAGCGATTCCACATAATGTTCCAGTCCTGAAGCTGTTCAAAGTACACAACAGAGTCAGCCATTAACACGAGCTTATATCCAATATCAATGACTCATTGTTATAAGAATGTGTGACAAAATGAAGTTAAACAAGCAGGGCCATTGGCAAATTGTAGCATGAGGCTAATTCATATAATACCACAACACAAATCAAATCGTGCTTATGCCTTGTCAGGTCAAAATAGATGGTGTTATTAAGGTCTACCAAAGGAAGAAAATCAGTGTAAGGATCAAATGTATGAAGAGGATGACCGGCACAAGTTGGAATAGTAAATATCGGGTCTGGGATGTGTGGAAGTTGCTAATGCTTTATATATCACAAAGAAAGCAACAGAACAGTTCAGTTATTTTCTGGAAGAAACAAACATATCCACATACATAAGTTATTTCCCCCATAATTCGGCAGATAACAGATGTTAAAAGAGAAGTGAGGAAATGCCTAACCATGATTTATAGGGCCATCTGTCTGAACCGTAACTTTATCTGCTTTCAAAATTATCTCTGCTTGCAACAATTGGCCAACATCAAATGGCTCTGGAGCATAAGTAAGTCTCGTTGCACCTGCAGCAGAAAATTAAATACATCAACATATAAATAAAGGAAAACAATGATCCAAAAAGGTATTAGATGTTCTCATGAAACATAGTTTAATGCAGAGATTTTTGCCGGATGAGTCTGTTCCTTTCAATGCTCATGGAAGATGTCTAGCAAGCTCTGGGAACTATTTGGGAACGGCATGAAAGCCCTGTTCTGGGAGGATCGATGGCTCAACGGGCGCTCGGTCGGCGAGCTCATGCCCCTGCTCTACAACTGCATCCCCAAACGGCGGCGCAAGGCTAGAACGGTGGCCGAAGGCCTCAACGGCAACGCTTGGGCCCGAGACATCCAGGGTGTTCTCGGCCTCCATGAGATTGGCCAGTATTTGCAGCTTTGGCAACTCGTGCAGCAGGCTACACTCAGCGATGCCCCTGACCAACTGATTTGGAAGTGGACCGAGAGCGGCATCTATTCGGCGCAGTCTTGCTACTTGGCTACCTTCCAAGGATCATCGCACTCCTACTCCTGGAAGCTGATCTGGAAGGCTTGGGCTCCCCCTCGGGTCAAGTTTTTCCATTGGTTTATCGCTGCTGGACTGCCGACCGTCTGGCCCGCCACGGTCTGCAGCATCATCCGCGTTGTCTCCTGTGCGATCAGGCGCCGGAAACGATCCGGCACCTCATGCTTGACTGCCCCTTCTCTGGGCAGGCATGGCACGAGACCCTGGCCTGGCTACGCATACCAGCGCCGATTCCCAACCAGGAGCCCACCCTCATGGACTGGTGGCGACACGCCAAGGACGACACGCTGCAAGCACAACGCAAGGCCCTGCAATCCGTAGCGCTTCTAGTACCATGGCTCGTTTGGAAACATAGGAACAGCTGCGCTTTCGACAACGCGACGCCCTCCCTCGGCACGCTTGTCGACCGGATCAAGGAGGAAGCCGGCTCCTGGGCTAAGGCCAGAGCCGCAGGCCTTAGAGTAGTCCTGCCCCCTTCATGGGACGTGCACTGAGCTTTGTAACTGATCCTCGATTATTCGTCCTAGGACGACTGTAACTGACTCCCTACCTTTTCAATGAAAAGAAACGCAAGGTCCTTTGCGTTTTCTTGAAAAAAAGCTCTGGGAACTATTCATTTATCAGATTACATACCCGATACGAGCTCTCTGTGGCCTCCGGAAATTACACGGTACCACTGAGCTGGACAGCTTGAGATGTCTGGAGCACCATCAACTCGAGGGACAATACGGAACTGTGATCCAAGAGTATCAGAACCTTCAAGCTCAAAGAGTTTAGAGCTATCTTGTTCAAGCCTCTTGATCATGGCAAGCTGAACATAAAAGTGAGTGGTGATTCACATAGCTCGACATTACTCAAATTACAATTTAAATAATATGGAGCTTGTCCTAACAGGAATTACCTCTTTCTTTAACTGATTGCAAAGCTGTGTTTTTTCTGATATAAGTGTACGCAGTCCCTGAAGCTCAAACTGCATGTCCATTACCTACGATATTTTGCATGACAACTGTTAGTAAATACATGAGGGGCAAATTGCCACAGTATGCTTTGTTTGATTACAAGATATATGAAAGTATAAGAAGCAGAGAGCATTGAGAAAAAAAAACATGCCAATTTGTAAGAAAAGGAGTTAGGACTAAAAGAGGAGGGAGTACTCTATTTGAACTTGACAATGAAATGCAAATGGAACAGAGGAAGTATCATCAAATATTAACATAAACACAAAAAACTATAACTCCATGAATAGAACAATGAACCAATGATGAAAAACAAACCTTGCTTGGCTGGTGTAGCATTTTTATTCGTCTAGCCTCTCGAATCTCTTTCCTAAGTTCCTCTATCTCCTGATCAGGAAAAAACTAAGATTTTAAGTAAAAAAATGTAGCAATTACTCGAATCAAAAGAATCATGTCAGTGCATTTGCATCACCGACTACATAAGAGGTAGTTCAATAACAGTATAGAAATATCCAAGCTCATCATTAATTGAGGAAGCACCTCCTTCTCTCTGCTACTTGATGCTGAATCCTGCTCCTGCAACGCTTTCTCAACTTTTTCTATTGCAGCTCTAGATTTTTCAATTTCAGCGAGTGCAAGAGCTCTTTCCTCTTCAGCTACCTTTCGGGCATCTTCAGTAGCCTACGATACAGAGGAGAATGGTAACTTCGTTATTCAGATGTAACCAAATGGTGTTATTGTAATGCTAGTAAATACTGATATCTTAATAGGCATTCAGAAGATTGTTGTGAAACATCGCACATACTAAATGATACGAAAATTGAATGTGGCTCGTGACTGAAAACTAGGACTGCTTTTCTTAAGTTAGGCACAACACGACCTCGTGAACAGGACATGGTACATTATACGACAAACTATAGCCTTTGGTTATCAAGAATATAAAAAATAAAGACAAAAGCACACAGGATAATTTGCCCAAGAGATTCCGTGTTGTAGCTTTAGAGATACAAAATGGCTCAAAAGACAATCTAATTCTCGTACACATTAAGGTAGAATTAGGCCACTGTGCCAAGTTTTCCAGAAAAAACGAGAGCATTCTGCAAACGAGCCAGGCACTCCTAGACTCTCACTACAACCACCAGGATCTACGGACAAATTTACTTTTCATATATGAAATTATGAGTTATCAGTCTTATAAAACAAAAGCCTTACCACATTCTACTTGAACAATGTCTACAGTATCAGCATGTTACAATATACATTTCCTAATGTACTGACAATTAAAAAAATATTAATTACTTATGAAGCCTCAAACATTTTTCAGGCTCTCCGATCTGATGTTACAAAGTTTAAACAGGCATGAATAACAAATTCGATAATTAAGAAATGGGGTAAACCTGCTTGAGGAAGCTAGCCAACTTTTTTACTTCAGCCTTCTCATAAATTAATTCACCTTCTCTTTGAGTAAGTTGAACTGCTAGTGCTTCCACCTGATAGAACATAACTAGTCATAATCACTTCAAAGTTTTTGGAACAAAGGTAATATGAGAAAAAAAGAAAACATCACAACTGGAGATAAAGAATCATAATTAATAAATATGAAATATGATGGTTTATTTTACATGCCTACTGAGACTGATAAGCTTAAATCCAAAAATGTGCAACCAAAATTTATTAGTACTGCTTTTCAGAGCATTACATTAACACAATCTTTCAAATTTGAGCATTTTTAAAACGCTCAAAGCATCATGTACAAACTATTATGTGAAAGCAAGTAACGAAAAAGCACAATCAAGGTTGGCAATTGGTACCTAATATCGTGTACAAGAAAAAGGTTGGGCTGTTTGCAGGATGCTAGCTTAGATAAATCATACACGGGTGAAACTAACTTAACTCATACTTTCAATTAAGAACAATTCAATCAAATTAAAAGTAGCTTATAATAGAAGACAAATATTGGCAGTCTAGAGAAGAGATTAACCAGCGAGATAGCTTCATCAGCATCATCTCTGTTTCGACCAGCCACACGGCCTTTCAGCGTGTCTAGAACATCTCTGAGCTTCTTCAGAAGAACCTGCCTGTCCAGGGAAGCTGCTTCACGCCGCTTAGCCTGAAACATGAAGCAACAACTTTAAAATAGAATTTCAATGCAAGGAAGTTACTACGAGTAGAATGTGATATTTATCCTACTCCCTCCGTTCCTAAATATTTGTCTTTTTAGAGGTTTCAAATGGACTAACACATACGGATGTATATAGACATATTTTAGAGTGTAGATTCACTCATTTTGCTTCGTATGTAGTCACTTGTTGAAATCTCTAGAAAGACAAATATTATGGAACGGAGGGAGTATTTAGCAAGGCCCCATGGAACCGATATACTTATCAATTTGAAGCGGATTTATATGCTCCTTTGAAAAGGAATAATCTTCAGGAAAGAGAGGTAAGCTATAAATGAACTATGACTGTGAGTTCAACAATGAGTGGATCAATTAATGTGAGCTCTGGAGGCACGCTCTGGGGACGCTGACACTGTTAGGGGAGTCTGATAACAACTCCACAATATGGTCATTGACAGATAAGTTATCAGGTATAGTAATTTCACTATCTCTAAATATGTTTATCCGTATCCAGGTGGCATGCCACATCATTCTTCATATAAGGAAGCATGTGAAATTCTAACCAGGGAACCATGGCTTGTGTGAACAACCTACAGCTAATTACAACAACTTTCATATATGTGTCGTTGGAGCTCCTGGTATACTCACATTGTTGACAAAAGTCAGAACAAGATGAAGTGCTTGGACTGATTAGCATACCTCTTCAGACAACTTGGAGGCACCAGACAGACCCTTCTCAAACTTCTCCCTGAGATCACGCACTGACAGCCGCTTTCGCTGCTCTAGCAGTTGTGTTGTTTCTTTCGCAACAATCTCCTTCAAAGGCACAACCTCGTGCGTCTCCTCTGGGTCAATGATTTGGTTGTTTGGCCCAATCCTGTAGTCTGGAAAGTGGCCCTTGGGGAAGTTAACATCAGAGGATACCATGTCAAGTGCATCTTTCTGCATGCCTTCTCCCGAGTCATGGATGACCCTTGTCATCTGCGGTACTCTGATACAGAACAGAACAAGAATATATATTTTCAGTGCGAAACCAGATAAAGTTGTAGTATCAGTAGAACATATGAAGGTGCTAGCTGATGATATATTGGGCATGTCTCATGGTGCAAACAACCTGACGCTATATGAAATCAGGCGCAGCAAAGCTGGGGAAATCTAAAATGCTTTGAATTGATGGTTATTTTTCATTCGCGTAGCTGAGCTTATAGAAGCACATCACGACAACTTAACCAGGAAGTAAATTCGACCCAACCAAATATCTACCTCACCAAAACTAGCTAAATTGGCATCATCCAGTGAGTCCAAAGTTAAGAAGCAAGATAGAAGCAAGGAAAGGAGCAGGCTAAGCTTTACAATTAGAGGAGGTATGGATAGATAGGTCAGTTCAGGGACATGAATTCTGGAACAAGACAAAGCGACAGCCTTTGGGCTAAAAATTGCTAATCGTGCGACATGCTAGATTCAAGGTGAGCTATGACAAAACCCGTGCTGATTTGTGTGGAAGAATACAAATTTCTTACCAGGAGCAAGGAGACAAGCTCTTAAAAACGTGACTGGATATGTTCTGTAACGAACTGACAATACAGCCCAACCAACTAACTAACCGAAAAACACAGTCGCTGAGACTTGAAAGGAACAAACTTTACGACAGGGAGACAAGCCATGTAACTTTTGTCTGCCCCCAAATCCCACAGCAGCATGGATCCTCACCTCATGCGCGACTCCCGGGATCGCCGGAGAGCCGGGCTCCTCACCCAATCCGCCGCCGCCGCCGCCGCCGCCGCCGTCCCACGAACACGAACGGGAAGCCTCCGGAGCACGCAACTACTCTAGCAGCGGGCAAATGGCGGAAGGGCCCCCTCCGCCCAATCCAGCTAGGGTTTTAACGCCCGTTCTGCTTTGAGAAAAGCTGGATGTATGGATCGAGGCTGTTGCTTTCGATCCCGTGGAAGTGGAATCCTTTTTCGGCCGGTGGCGAGTTCGAAATTTGGTTGCGGGATTCGGGTGAGCCTGCCTGACGCCGACGGGCAGACGGAGGAAAAGAAACGACGAACGCAACGGAGGGAGGGGAAAGGTGGAAGAGTACGGCGTGCTGGTGACGGAAGCAAGCGGCAGAGGAGTTAACCATTCAACGACGGATTAGCAGCAGTCTGGTGGATTAAATGTGGGCCCACCCGTTTTAAAATGGGCAGGGCCGGGGGCATTGATGGTATTTGCTTGGTACAGTCAAAAGAAGGATGGACTCGCACTGTCACTGGACGACCATTTTTCTAAGCTCGGATTCAAATCGCTCCTGGATGGCTCAGGATGTTAATCTACTGACGGCATATACAATGCATAGCCTCAAGGTGATGCCTCACATGCTATGTAGGATCGGATATGACGTAAAGTAGGTTCGGATAGGGAAGCGGGATCTTTTTCAAGAGGCGGGTGCTTGAAGAAAAAAGTGTGGTCCGGTGACAAAAGCTGAAAAGGCTGAAGTAAAAAGTAGAGATGCATGTGTACTAGAGTCTTTATTTTTTACTAGTAAAACGCATGTGCGTTGCTACGTGCTATACTGTATATAAATAAATCAGACAAATTATTGATATTGAAGCTTATTTCTCTCTCATACACCAACCTCAAGGTCGACGGCAGGTTCCGGCGATCTAGTGTAGCAACATAAAAACTCCACCCCATGACACACCCTTATGTTTTTCTGTCGGACCCTCCCCTTCCGCTCGGTTTTCGCCGTAGTGAGACATTTCTTCTCGCTGGAGCCCTCTCCTTTAAAATGGGATGACGCCCACCTCACCTTCGCCATCACGGCCTCTCTCCTTCACACCATACTTCCCCACGGAGGGATTGCATTTAGACGTCGAAAAAAATCGATGGCGAGGGAGTCATGGAGGAGGGGTAGAGAACGAATCGGTGAAAGCCCAAAAAACCTGCGTACAATGTTCGCTCCGCCTGGGTCATAGAGGAGTCCCCCTGGTAGAGGAGTTTGGGGAGAAGAAGACGGCGACGCGAGGACACGTTGGGAGGATTGCAAGGAAGGCACGCTGGTAGAGGAGATCGAGGAGAAGAGAACAGCAGCGCGAGGACGTCGGGATTATCGCGAGGAGGGCATGCGATGGGAGGATTGCGTTCACATACACGTTAATGGGCCAGCCCAATGCTGTGATGTGATGATGTCAAAGGTGGGCGAAAGATAGGAGTGGTGGGATGAGGTGGAGTGAGGCGAGACTACCAACTAAGACATTAGTAGTAGAGATTACTGAGAGTTGGTACAACATACATAATCCTTATGGAAAATGTTAGGCTGAATCTTTGAGTAAGTGAATCTATCTTGTAAACTCCATTGTAGACCATGCATACACATTATTCTCCAGAAAAACTGGTGCAGATTATTTGAAGGAGCTTGATATCCCATAGACCATAGTCCTCGTGTAGTCTTGCATTGAAAGATATAGGTATGTAAGACAGTTAGCTTAGAATGAAATAGATAATTAAATGGAAAAGAGAAGAACTGAAATGAGGTAGAACTTCCAGTAGGGTCACATTTCATTACTCAGACTAACCAAAAGTTTTAGAATCGAGTTCTTGGAGCTCTTTGTCTTTGAGGTCATCATTCTTTATAATCTAAAACGTGAACATTTGGTTGGTAAAGAACATTACGTGTTAAATATGACATGTTATAGCAAGCCTAATATCAGAACCACCTCTCATGGGCACAATCAACTCCCTAAAGCCTCTTTTTTTATCAGATGCATAATGCACATCACTTACCGAGGAAGATTTAAGCCTCTTCAACATAACAATCGGCATCCCTTGTCAAAGCTCACACCAAAATAACTGCACGTCTAATCATTCTACCCTTTGATTGATAGACTGAAAATAAGTACACAAAAGATAGGAGCTACTCACATTCAAACTTCTGCCACAAGCTCGTTGATGGTCATGCCCCTTCAACATGTTCACACATAGTGCGTCAAAAAATAATATTCCTCCAACCAGCCCATACAGAATGCCTCGAATTGGCATGATAAAACAAATCCAGATTGCATTATTCATCGAAATGATAAAAAATGAAAACATCTCAAACCAATATGTATGTAGAATCATGAAATTATATCTTATGTATCAAAGCGAATATACAACCTTTCAAAAAGCGAAGGAGGACCATACATAATACAATACTCCTTTCCAGCGCTTTACGTCGCCTGCCTCCCAATGCATCCCTGGTCATCTCCATGGCCTATAGGAGGCGCTTCACCTACAGCAGAATTTCGAGATAGGAATCCTTTCTTCACCTACAGCAAAATTTCAAGATCCCAACACTATCAGGCTAATACAAAGATCCATGAGAAGTGTGAACGCACCAACGTTTCCGGGTATTCATGGACCATACGGGTAACTGATTTGGAAAAGGTAGGCGGCGATGCTGGCATGGCCGACGGCACATGATGCATCTATAGTGAGACCGGCGGCGGCCAGCAGCACCGTGGTGGCCCAATTCGATAAGCCCGGCGGTCGAGTACATGGAAGGCCAGTAGCCCACGCCCACGACGTTGGCAAAGTAGCTCGGGATGGCAGCGGCGAATCGCTGGGTCACCCGTGTCAATGACCTCGAGGCGCTGTTGGCGCGAAGGGGAGCATGTTTCCACTGTCGCAGATCTCCCATGCGACATCAATGGTCGACAGCATCGGTCTCTCTCGATGGACCGGATCTTCCCTGTCACGGTATTCGGGGGAGAGGGGGTAGGCAGTGCCAAACAACGGAGGGAGAGGCTTGACCTGGCAGGTTCTTGAGCGGTTTGACAGTTCTTTTTTTCGACGATAGCTGAATGCCCTTGCGTTGCTATGGGACATCCAAGATATATATATTGATCAATAACCAGAAGGTTATTAATTCTACTTCACAAACTTCGACAATGCATGCACATTTTAATTTTCGATCAAAAAACAAAGATAACAAACTCCTATAACAGTGGATAAAATACAAGAAATTAGTCTAACTGAAAATACCACGTCTATCTTAGAACGTCTATAATATCAGTTAAGAAGTCTACTACAAAACTTACTAACAGGTGGAAAAGGGGTAGCTAGTATCTCTCCAACAAACAAAATCATACCATACAAAATAGATTGCCTGCAGTCAATAAAACAGTAGTAGGGCATCTAAACAAAAAAATACATAGGGAAAATGGAACATGTCGTTTCGAAGATTACATTAATCCTGTCAATGTTAACCACAATACTGAAGATAGGCCATAATGGCCACATGACCATCTGCACTGTACTGATAACGGAACTGCGTGTCTTCATTGCTATCATTATAGATTAACATATTTAATTGTTTCAGCACAAAGGTTCCATAATGTCAGGGTTGTTGGAGAACATAGTAATTTCAACTGTTGGGGAACGTAGCAATTTCAAAAAAATTCCTACGCACACGCAAGATCATGGTGATGCACAACAACGAGAGGGGAGAGTGTGATCTACGTACCCTTGTAGACCGACAACGGAAGCGTTATGACAACGCGGTTGATGTAGTCGTACGTCTTCATGGCCCGACCGATCAAGCATCGAAACTACGGCACCTTCGAGTTTTAGCACACGTTCAGCTTGATGACGATCCCCGGACTCCGATCCAGCAAAGTGTCGGGGAAGAGTTCCGTCAGCACGACGACGTGGTGATGATCTTGATGTTTAAGTGTCGCAGGGCTTCGCCTAAGCACCACTACAATATTATCGAGGACTATGGTGAAAGGGGGCACCGCACACGGTTAAGAGAACGATTTTAGAGATCAACTTGTGTGTCTAGGGGTGCCCCTGCCCCCGTATATAAAGGAGCCAAGGGGGGTGCGGCCGTGTAACATCCCGAGACCGATGTGCCAGGTGTCGTGCAGTTATTCGCTGTTGTTGCCTTGTCATTGCTTGCCTGTCATGCATTGCATATCATGTCATCATGTGCATTTCATTTGCATACGTGTTCGTCTCATGCATCCGAGCATTTTCCCCGTTGTCCGTTTTGCATTCCGGTGCTTCGTTCTCCTCCGGTGGTCATTTCTACCTTTCTTTCGTGTGTGGGGATTAAACATTTCCGGATTGGACCGAGACTTGCCAAGCGGCCTTGTTTTACTACCGGTAGACCTCCTGTCAAGTTTCGTATCATTTGGACTTCGTTTGATACTCCAACGGTTAACCGAGGGACCGAAAAGGCCTCGTGTGTGTTGCAGCCCAACACCCCTCCAATTTGGCCTAAAACCCACCTAAACTTACTCCATCACCTAGAGCGTTCGATCATGATCACGTGGCCGAAAACCGCACCTCATTTGGACTCTTCTAGCTCCCTCTACCTATATATATGTGGCTCTCCCCGAATTTTTCGCGCAGTCCAACCCTAGACCCAACTCCCTCCGTGCCCCCGGACATGTCCGCCCGCCGGCGGACGCGTCCACCCAGCCGGCCACCTCACTCCGGCCTATCGGAGCCC
>NC_057800.1:578018330-578042305 GCF_018294505.1 Triticum aestivum
GCCTCACCTCGCCCCGGCCTTCTTCTTCTAGTCCGGCCACCACCGCGGCTACTCCGGCGAAGACTCCGACGATCCTCGAAATCCGTGTGTCACCGGAACCCTAGCCGGCCCTATCCTCCGCAAATCGGGATCAGATCCACCACCTCACCGATCCAAACAGCCCCGCGTCGCCCGGATCTCCTCGTCCCGGGTCCTCTTCGTCCCGGTTTGACTTTTCCGGAGGTATAATTTTCACTAAGTCCCGAAATTCCCAGATCCATGTGCCTCTGTTCATCGCATTGTAACTTTGCATCCATAGCTCCGATTCATGCATATAGCATATCAAAATGTTCATCTCAGAGAGTACATCATTTCATTCCATTGCATCATTTTCATTCGAGTTCATCTTGATGCCCGAAATGCTGTTAGAAGAGGGCTACTTGAGTTAATTGTCAGATCAGCTGCTCCGTTTAGGTTTTTGTCATTTTTGCCATGATTAATGTGTGCATGATATGCCCTGTTGCTCTACATATGTTTTGTTAAGGGTTTTGTCATCTTTCCAGAGGTGCAACCCATGTATTTTTGTGATGTGTGAGGTGACTAGTGCAAGCTTGCAAAGTGGTGCACTTAGTAATTCTGTTTTCAGGGACTTAGCAATTCCACTGAGTCCTTGATCTGTTTATCTCATGATGCCATATGTTTATGTTGTTTCCTAGTGATCCGTGCCTCTTTTGAGGATGATCAGTAAGGATGTTTTGTTAATATTGTAGTGCTCTATCCATCCATGTCTTTTTTTGCAATTATGGAGCACCCTAGCTTGAGTCAATCGAGCTCTACTTTTGCTACTTTGTGAATCTGGGCAGATTGTCAACTTGTTTGCAATTTTGCCGATGATGTTGTAGTTGATCCATGCATGCTATGCTATTGTTCTTGCCATGTATAGCTTTCATTTTGTGTGTTCTTGATGGATGTATGCTTAGCTTGTCATGACTTGAACCGTAGTGAGTGCATTGAGCTCGTAAACATGCCTACTTGAGTTATGTTTTAGCATGTGTCAGTTTTCACTAAGTCTGAAAAACTGATTATGTTTTTGCTATGTTCACATGCTTGCAATTGTATTTTCTGATCCCTTTTGGCTCAAGGTCCCTAAGGGACTTTTGTTAAGCTCTTTGAGTAGCTCCATGCCATGCTTTACTTTGCCATGTTTAGGTCCTGTAGCATGTAGTTTTGTTGCTCCGAAGAGTGCAACCTGGTCTGAAATTCCAGACAAGTGTTAATTTCACCAAGTCTGAGATCTGTTTGCCATATGCATTTTTGCCATGCTTGTTTGAACCTGTTAATGGATGAATTGGCTGTAGCTCAGTGCTAGACTTTTGTTAAGCATCTTGAATGCATCCCTTCCATGTATTTTGTTGTCATGTTTGGGTGCTGTAGCATGTTCATCTCATTGCATTTAGATGGCTACTTGCTGTAAATCGCAGACCGGAGTCATATTTGAATCGCTTGCCATTTCCAAACCGTAACTCCGATTCCAGCGTTTTTTATATCGTTTTCAAGCGATTTCATCTCACCTTTCCAGTGGCACACTTGGTTTTCCAAGTTGAGGCCAGGTTCTTTCATCTCTTGTCAAATCATGCATATGCATCGCATACCGCATCCCGCATATCATATCATGTTCATGTGTGTTTTGTTTACTATGTTGTGTGCTTTCTTTTTCGGTGTTTGCTTCTTCGGGTTGGTTCCGGTAACGTCGCGTTTGTGAGGACCCGTTCGACTTCGTCCGTTTATCTTCTTCATGGACTCGTTCTTCTTCCTTGCGGGATTTCAGGCAAGATGATCATACCCTCGAAATCACTACTATCTTTGCTTGCTTAGTTGCTCGCTCTTTTGCTATGCATATGCTGCGATACCTACCACTTGCTTATCATGCCTCCTATATTGTTGAACCAAGCCTTTACCCACCTTGTCCTAGCAAACCGTTGTTTGGCTATGTTACCGCTTTGCTCAGCCCCTCTTATAGCGTTGTTAGTTGCATGTGAAGATTGAAGTTTTGTTCCTTGTTGGAACATGGAGATCGTTCCTTATTTGGAACATGGATATTTTGTTGGGATATCACAATATATCTTAATTATTTAATGCATCTATATACTTGGTAAAGGGTGGAAGGCTCGGCCTTATGCCTGGTGTTTTGTTCCACTCTTGCCGCCCTAGTTTCCGTCTTATCGGTGTTATGTTCCCGGATTTTGCGTCCCTTACGCGGTTGGGCTATAATGGGAACCCCTTGACAGTTTGCTTTGAATAAAACTCCTCCAGCAAGGCCCAACCTTGGTTTTACCATTCGCCACCTAGCCTCTTTTTCCCTTGGATTAGGCCAGCCCAAGGGTCATCTTTATTTTTAAACCCCCCCCGGGCCAGTGCTTGTCTAAGTGTTGGTCCGAACTGAGTAGACTGCGGGGCCACCTCGGGGAAACTTGAGGGCTGGTTTTACTCGTAGGATGTCTCATCTGGTGTTGCCCTGAGAACGAGATATGTGCAGCTCCCATCAGGATGTCGGCGCATCGGGCGGCTTTGCTGGACTTGTTTTACCATTGTCGAGGATGTCTTGAGGAACCGGGGTACTGAGTCTGATCGGAATGTCTCGGGAGGAGGTCTATTCCTTCGTTGACCATAAGAGCTTGTGATGGGCTAAGTTGGGACACCCCTACAGGGATTTGAACTTTCGAAAGCCGTGCCCGTGGTTATGGGCAGATGGGAATTTGTTAACGTCCGGTTGTAGAAAACCTAAAGTCGGCCTTAATTAAAATACATCAACTGCGTGTGTAACCATGATGGTCTCTTTCCGGTGGAGTCCGGGAAGTGAACACGGTGTTGGAGTTATGTTTGACGTAGGTTGTTTAGGATCACTTCTTGATCATACTTTTATCGACCGTGCTTTGCCTTCTCTTCTCGCTCTCATTTGCGTATGTTAGCCACCATATATGCTAGTCGCTTGCTGCAGCTCCACCTCATACCTTTTACCTTACCCATAAGCTTAAATAGTCTTGATCGCGAGGGTGCGAGATTGCTGAGTCCCCGTGGCTCACAGATACTTCCAAAACCAGCTTGCAGGTGCCGATGAGTCTGTGCAGATGACGCAACCAAGTTCAGGAGGAGCTCGATGAAGATCTTGTCCTTTGTGTTGCCTTCTTTCTAGTTGATCAGTAGTGGAGCCCAGTTGGGGTCGATCGGGGACCTTTGTCGCATTTGGGGTTCTTCTTTTATTTTGGTTCCGTAGTCGGACCTTGATTGTATTTGGATGATGTAATGCTTTATTCATGTTTTGTGTGAAGTGGCGATTGTAAGCCAACTATGTATCTTTTCCCCCTATTGTATTACATGGGTTGTTTGCGAAGATTACCTCACTTGTGACATTGCTTTCAATGCGGTTATGCCTCTAAGTCGTGCTTCGACACGTGGGAGATATAGCTGCATCGAGGGCGTTACAGGCCGGCCCTAGGAGGAGGCGCGCAGGAGGAGTCCTACTCCTACCGGGAGTAGGACTCCCCTCCCTTTTCCCTAGTTGGATTAGGACTTGGGGGGGAAGGAGGAGAGGGAAGAAAGGAAAGGGGGGGCGCCGCCCCCTCCTTGTCCAATTCGAACTTGGGGGGGAGGGGCGCGCGGCAGCCCCTAGGCCTCCTCTGCTCTTCCTCCACTAGGCCCATTAAGGCCCATTAGGTTACCGGGGGGTTCCGATAACCTCCCGGTACTCCGGTAAAATGCCGATTTCACCCGAAACACTTCCGACGTCCAAACATAGGCTTCCAATATATCAATCTTTATGTCTCGACCATTTCGAGACTTCTCGTCATGTCCGTGATCTCATCCAGGACTCCGAACTAACTTCGGTACATCAAAACTCATAAACTCATAATATAACTGTCATCGAAACCTTAAGCGTGCGGACCCTATGGGTTCGAGAACAATGTAGACATGACCGAGACACGTCTCCTGTCAATAACCAATAGCGGAACCTGGATGCTCATATTGGCTCCCACATATTCTACGGAGATCTTTATCGGTCAGACCGCATAACAACATACGTCGTTCCCTTTGTCGGTATGTTACTTGCCCGAGATTCGATCGTCGGTATCTCAATACCTGTTCAATCTCATTACTGGCAAGTCTCTTTACTTGTTTCGTAATACATCATCTCGCAACTAACTCATTAGTTGCAATTGCAAGGCTTATGTGATGTGCATTGCCGAGAGGGCCCAGAGATACCTCTCCAACAATCGGAGTGACAAATCCTAATCTCGAAATACGCCAACCCAACATTCTCCTTTGGAGACACCTATAGAGTTCCTTTATAATCACCCAGTTACGTTGTGACGTTTGGTAGCACACAAAGTGTTCCTCCGGTAAACGGGAGTTGCATAATCTCATAGTCATAGGAACATGTATAAGTCATGAAGAAAGCAATAGCAACATACTAAACGATCGGGTGCTAAGCTAATGGAATGGGTCATGTCAATCACATCATTCTCCTAATAATGTGATCCCGTTAATCAAATAACAACTCTTTGTCTATGGTTAGGAAACATAACCATCTTTGATTAACGAGCTAGTCAAGTAGAGGCATACTAGTGACACTCTGTTTGTCTATGTATTCACACATGTATTATGTTTCCGGTTAATACAATTCTAGCATGAATAATAAACATTTATCATGAAATAAGGAAATAAATAATAACTTTATTATTGCCTCTAGGGCATATTTCCTTTAGCCTCCCACTTTCACTAAAGTCAATAATCTAGTTCACATTGCCATGTGATTTAACACCAATAGTTCACATCATTATGTGACCAACACTCAAAGGGTTTACTAGAGTCAATAATCTAGTTCACATCGCTATGTGATTAACACCCAAAGAGTACTAAGGTGTGATCATGTTTTGCCTGTGAGAGAAGTTTAGTCAACGGGTCTGCCATATTCAGATTCGTATGTATTTTGCAAATTTCTATGTCAACAATGCTCTGCACGGAGCTACTATAGCTAATTGCTCCCACTTTCAATATGTATCCAGATTGAGACTTAGAGTCATCTGGATCATTGTCAAAACTTGCATCGACGTAACCCTTTAAGATGAACCTTTTTGTCACCTCCATAATCGAGAAACATATCCTTATTCCACTAAGGATAATTTTGACCGCTGTCCAGTGATCTACTCCTAGATCACTATTGTACTCCCTTGCCAAAATCAGTGTAGGGTATACAATAGATCTGGTACACAGCATGGCATACTTTATACAACCTATGGCTGAGGCATAGGGAATGACATTCATTCTCTTTCTATCTTCTATCGTGGTCGGGCTTTGAGTCTTGCTCAACTTCACACCTTGTAACACAGGCAAGAATCCTTTCTTTGCTTGATCCATTTTGAACTTCTTCAAAACTTTGTCAAGGTATGTGCTTTGTGAAAGTCCAATTAAGCGTCTTTATCTATCTCTATAGATCTTAATGCCCAATATGTAAGCAGCTTCACCGAGGTCTTTCTTAAAAAAAACTCCTTTATGCTTTGCAGAATAATTCTACATTATTTCTGATCAACAATATGTCATTCACATATATTTATCAGAAATGTTGTAGTGCTCCCACTCACTTTCTTGTAAATACAGGCTTCACCGCAAGTCTGTATAAAACTATATGCTTTGACCAACTCATCAAAGCGTATATTCCAACTCTGAGATGCTTGCACCAGTCCATAGATGGATTGCTGGTGCTTGCACATTTTGTTAACACCTTTAGGATTGACAAAACCTTCTGGTTGCATCATATACAATAAATCCATTAAGGAATGCAGTTTTGTTTATCCATTTGCCAGATTTCATAAAATGCGGCAATTGCTAACATGATTCAGACAGACTTAAGCATAGATACGAGTGAGAAACTCTCATCGTAGTCAACACCTTGAACTTGTCGAAAACCTTTTGCGACAATTCTAGCTTTGTAGATAGTAACACTACTATCAGCGTCCGTCTTCCTCTTGAAGATCCATTTAATCTCAATGGCTTGCCGAACATCGGGCAAGTCAACTAAAGTCCATACTTTGTTCTCATACATGGATCCTATCTCAGATTTCATGGCCTCAAGCCATTTTGCGGAATCTGGGCTCATCATCGCTTCCTCATAGTTTGTAGGTTCGTCATGGTCAAGTAGAATGACCTCCAGAACAAGATTACCGTACCACTCTGGTGCGGATCTCACTCTGGTTAACCTACGAGATTCGGTAGTAACTTGATCTGAAGTTACATGATCATCATCATTAGCTTCCTCACTAATTGGTGTAGTAGTCACAGGAACAGATTTCTGTGATGAACTACTTTCCAATAAGGGAGAAGGTACAATTACCTTATCAAGTTATACTCTCCTCCCACTCACTTCTTTCAAGAGAAACTCCTTCTCTAGAAAGGATCCATTCTTAGCAACGAATGTCTTGCCTTCGGATCTGTGATAGAAGGTGTACCCAACAGTCTCCTTTGGGTATCCTATGAAGACATATTTCTCCGATTTGGGTTTGAGCTTATCAGGATGAAACTTTTTCATATAAGCATCACAATCCCAAACTTTAAGAAACGACAACTTTGGTTTCTTGCCAAACCACAGTTCAGATTGTGTCATCTCAACGGACTTAGATGGTGCCCCTTTTTAACATGAATGCAGCTGTCTCTAATGCATGATCCCAAAACGATATTGGTAAATTAGTAAGAAACATCATAGATTGTACTATATCCAATAAAGTATGGTTATGACGTTCGGACACACCATTATGTTGTGGTGTTCCAGGTGGCATGAGTTTGTGAAACTATTCCACATTGTTTTAATTGAAGACCAAACTCATAACTCAAATATTCGTCTCTGTGATCAGATCGTAGAAACTTTACTTTCTTGTCACGATGATTTTCCACTTCACTCTGAAATACTTTGAACTTTTCAGACTTATGTTTCATCAAGTAGATATACTCATATCTGCTTAAATCATCTGTGAAGGTCAGAAAATAATGATACTTGCCGCGAGCTTTAATATTCATCGGACCACATACATCCGTATGTATGATTTCCAACAAATCTGTTGCTCGCTCCATTGTTCCGGAGAATGGAGTCTTTGCCCATAAGGCATGGTTCGCAAGCACCAAGTGATTCATAATCAAGTGATTCCAAAATCCCATCAGCATGGAGTTTCTTCATGCGCATTACACCAATATGACCTAAATGGCAGTGCCACAAATAAGTTGCATTATCATTATTAACTTTGCATCTTTTGGTTTCAATATTATGAATATGTGTATCACTATGATCAAGATCCAATGAACCATTTTCATTGGCTGTGTAACCATATAAGGTTTTATTCATGTAAACAGAACAACAATTTATTCTCTTACTTAAATGAATAACCGTATTACAATAAACATGATCAAATCATATTCATGCTCAACGCAAACACCAAATAACACTTATTTAGGTTCAACACTAATCCCGAAAGTATAGGGAGTGTGCGATGATGATCATATCAATCTTGGAACCACTTCCAACACACATCGTCACTTCACCCTTAACTAGTCTCTGTTTATTCTGCAACTCCCGTTTTGAGTTACTAATCTTAGCAACTAAACTAGTATCTAATACTAAGGGGTTTCTATAAACACTAGTAAAGTACACATCAATAACATGTATATCAAATATACTTATGTTCACTTTGCCATCCTTCTTATCCACCAATCACTTGGGGTAGTTCCGCTTCCAGTGTCTAGTCCCTTTGTAGTAGAAGCACTTAGTCTCGGGCTTAGGACCAGACTTGGGCTTCTTCACTTGAGCAGCAACTTGCTTGCTGTTTTTCTTGAAGTTCCCCTTTTTTCCTTTGCCCTTTTCTTGAAACTAATGATCTTGTCAACCATCAACACTTGATGCTCTTTCTTGATTTCTACCTTCATCGATTTCATCATCATGAAAAGCTCGGGAGTCGTTTTCGTCATCCCTTGCATACTATAGTTCATCACGAAGTTCTACTAACTTGGTGATGGTGACTAGAGAATTCTGTCAATCACTATCTTATCTGGAAGATTAACTCCCACTTGATTCAAGCGATTGTAGTACCCAGACAATCTGAGCATATGCTCACTAGTTGAGCGATTGTCCTCCATCTTTTAGCTATAGAACTTGTTGGAGACTTAATATCTCTCAACTCGGGTATTTGCTTGAAATATTAACTTCAACTCCTGGAACATCTCATATGGTCCATGACGTTCAAAACATCTTTGAAGTCCTGATTCTAAGTCGTTAAGCATGGTGCACTAAACTATCAAGCAGTCATCATATTTAGCTAGCCAAACGTTCATAACGTCTGCATCTGCTCCTGCAATAGGTCTATCACCTAGCAGTGCATCAAGGACATAATTCTTCTGTGCAGCAATGAGGATAAACCTCCGATCACGGATCCAATCCGCATCATTGCTACTAACATCTTTCAACACAATTTTCTCTAGGAACATATCAAAATAAACACAGGGAAGCAACAACGCGAGCTATTGATCTACAACATGATTTGCAAAATACTACCAGGACTAAGTTCATGATAAATTTAAGTTCAATTAATCATATTAATTAAGAACTCCCACTTATACAGACATCTCTCTAGTCATCTAAGTGATCACGTGATCCAAATCAACTAAACCATGTCCGATCATCACGTGAGATGGAGTAGTTTTCAATGGTGAACATCACTAGGTTGATCATATCTACTATATGATTCACGTTCGACCTTTCGGTCTCCGTGTTCCGAGGCCATATCTGTATATGCTAGGCTCGTCAAGTTTAACCTGAGTATTCCGCGTGTGCAACTGTTTTGCACCCATTGTATTTGAACGTAGAGCCTATCACACCCGATCATCACGTGGTGTCTCAGCACGAAGAACTTTTGCAACGATGCATACTCAGGGAGAACACTTCTTGATAATTAGTGAGAGATCATCTTAAAATGCTACCGTCAAACTAAGCAAAATAAGATGTATAAAAGATAAAAATCATATGCAATCAAAATATGTGACATGATATGGCCATCATCATCTTGCGCCTTTGATTTCCATCTCCAAAGTACTGTCATGATCTCTATCGTCACCGGCATGACACCATGATCTTCATCATCTTGATCTATAGCAATGTGTCGTCACGTGGTCGTCTCGCTAACAATTGCTCTTGCAACTATTGCTATCGCATAGCGATAAAGTAAAGCAATTATTGGGCGCTTGCATCTTATGCAATAGAGACAACCATAAGGATTTTGTCAGTTGCCGATAACTTCAACAAAACATGATCATCTCATACAACAACTTATATCTCATCACGTCTTGACCATATCACATCACAACATGCCCTGCAAAAACAAGTTAGACGTCCTCTACTTTGTTGTTGCAAGTTTTACGTGGCTGCTACGGGCTTAGCAAGAACCGTTCTTACCTACGCATCAAAAACCACAATGATAGTTTGTCAAGTTGGTGCTATTTTAACCTTCGCAAGGACCGGGCGTAGCCACACTCGGTTCAACTAAAGTTGGAGAAACTGACACCCGCCAGCCACCTGTGTGCAAAGCACGTCAGTAGAACCAGTCTCGCGTAAGCGTACACGTAATGTCGGTCCGGGCCGCTTCATCCAACAATACCACCGAACCAAAGTATGACATGCTGGTAAGCAGTATGACTTATATCGCCCACAACTCACTTGTGTTCAACGCGTGCATATAACATCAACACATAAAACCTAGGCTCGGATGCCACTGTTGGGGAACGTAGTAATTTCAAATGTTGGGGAACGTAGTAATTTCAAAAAAATTCCTACGCACACGCAATATCATGGTGATGCACATCAACGAGAGGGGAGAGTGTGATCTACGTACCCTTGTAGACCGACAGCGGAAGCGTTATGACAACGCGGTTGATGTAGTCGTACGTCTTCACGGCCCGACCGATCAAGCACCGAAACTACGACACCTCCGAGTTCGCACATGTTCAGCTCGATGACGATCCCCGGACTCCGATCCAGCAAAGTGTCGGGGAAGAGTTCCATCAGCACGATGGCGTGGTGACGATCTTGATGTTTAACTGTCGCAGGGCTTCGCCTAAGCACCACTACAATATTATCAAGGACTATGGTGGAAGGGGCACCGCACACGGTTAAGAGAACGATCTTAGAGATCAACTTGTGTGTCTAGGGGTGCCCCCTGCCCCCGTATATAAAGGAGCCAAGGGGGGGAGGGGTGCGGCCGGCCCTAGGAGGAGGCGCGCAGGAGGAGTCCTACTCCTACCAGGAGTAGGACTCCCCTCCCTTTTCCCTAGTTGGATTAGGACTTGGGGGGGAAGGAGGAGAGGGAAGAAAGGAAAGGGGGGGCGCCGCCCCCTCCTTGTCCAATTCGAACTTGGGGGGGAGGGGCGCGCGGCAGCCCCTAGGCCTCCTCTGCTCTTCCTCCACTAGGCCCATTAAGGCCCATTAGGTTACCACGGGGTTCCGATAACCTCCCGGTACTCCGGTAAAATGCCGATTTCACCCGGAACACTTCCGACGTCCAAACATAGGCTTCCAATATATCAATCTTTATGTCTCAACCATTTCAAGACTTCTCGTCATGTCCGTGATCTCATCCAGGACGCCGAACTAACTTCGGTACATCAAAACTCATAAACTCATAATATAACTGTCATCGAAACCTTAAGCATGCGGACCCTATGGGTTCGAGAACAATGTAGACATGACCGAGACACGTCTCCTGTCAATAACCAATAGCGGAACCTGGATGCTCATATTGGCTCCCACATATTCTACGGAGATCTTTATCGGTCAGACCGCATAACAACATACGTCGTTCCCTTTGTCGGTATGTTACTTGCCCGAGATTCGATCGTCGGTATCTCAATACCTGTTCAATCTCATTACTGGCAAGTCTCTTTACTCGTTTCATAATACATCATCTCGCAACTAACTCATTAGTTGCAATGCTTGCAAGGCTTATGTGATGTGCATTACCGAGAGGGCCCAGAGATACCTCTCCGACAATCGGAGTGACAAATCCTCATCTCGAAATACGCCAACCCAACATTTACCTTTGGAGACACCTGTAGAGCTCCTTTATAATCACCCAGTTACGTTGTGACATTTG
Source organism: Triticum aestivum (assembly GCF_018294505.1). Lineage (NCBI taxonomy): Eukaryota > Viridiplantae > Streptophyta > Magnoliopsida > Poales > Poaceae > Triticum > Triticum aestivum. The sequence goes on from NC_057800.1 coordinate 578,029,493, forward strand.
GTAGCACACAAAGTGTTCCTCCGGTAAACGGGAGTTACATAATCTCATAGTCATAGGAACATGTATAAGTCATGAAGAAAGCAATAACAACATACTAAACGATCAAGTGTTGGGGAACGTAGTAATTTCAAAAAATTTCCTACGCACACGCAAGATCATGGTGATGTATAGCAACTAGAGGGGAGAGTGTGATCTACGTACCCTTGTAGACCGACAGCGGAAGCGTTAGCACAACGCGGTTGATGTAGTCGTACGTTTTCACGGCCCGACCGATCAAGCACCGAAACTACGGCACCTCCGAGTTTTAGCACATGTTCAGCTCGATGACGATCCCCGGGCTCCGATCCAGCAAAGTGTCGGGGAAGAGTTCCGTCAGCACGACGGTGTGGTGACGATCTTGATGTACCACCGTCGCAGGGCTTTGCCTAAGCACCGCTACAAGATTATCGAGGATTATGGTGGAAGGGGGCACCGCACACGGCTAAGAATATGATCACGTGGATCAACTTGTGTGTCTATGGGGTGCCCCCTGCCCCCGTATATAAAGGAGTGGAGGAGGGGAGGGCCGGCCCTCTCTATGGCGCGCCCTAGGGGAGTCCTACTCCCACCGGGAGTAGGATTCCCCCTTTCCTAGTCCAACTAGGAGTCCTTCCATGTAGTAGGAGTAGGAGACAAGGAAGGGGAAGAGGGAAGAGAAGGAAGGATGGGGCACAGCCCCTCCCCCTAGTCCAACTCGGACTAGGCCTTGGGGGGGGGGGCGGTCTGCCTCTCCCTCTCCCCTAAAGCCCAATAAGGCCCATATACTTCTTCTCCCGTATTCCCGTAACTCCCCGGTACTCCGAAAAATACCCGAACCACTCGGAACCTTTCCGATGTCCGAATATAGTCGTCCAATATATCGATCTTTACGTCTCGACAATTTCGGGACTCGTCGTCATGTCCCCAATCTCATCCGGGACTCCGAAATCCTTCGGTACATCAAAACTCATAAACTCATAATATAACTGTCATCGAAACCTTAAGCGTGTGGCCCCTACGGGTTCGAGAACAATATAGACATGACCGAGACACGTCTCCGGTCAATAACCAATAGCGGAACCTGGATGCTCATATTGGCTCCTACATATTCTACGAAGATCTTTATCGGTCAGACCGCATAACAACATACGGTGTTCCCTTTGTCATCGGTATGTTACTTGCCTGAGATTCGATCGTCGGTATCTTAATACCTAGTTCAATCTCGTTACCGGCAAGTCTCTTTACTCGTTCCGTAATACATCATCTCACAACTAACTCATTAGTTGCAATGCTTGCAAGGCTTATGTGATGTGCATTGCCGAGAGGGCCCAGAGATACCTCTCCAACAATCGGAGTGACAAATCCTAATCTCGAAATACGCCAACCCAACATTCACCTTTGGAGACACCTGTAGAGTTCCTTTATAATCACCCAGTTACGTTGTGACGTTTGGTAGCACACAAAGTGTTCCTCCGGTAAACGGGAGTTGCATAATCTCATAGTCATAGGAACATGTATAAGTCATGAAGAAAGCAATAGCAACATACTAAACGATCGGGTGCTAAGCTAATGGAATGGGTCATGTCAATCACATCATTCTCCTAATAATGTGATCCCGTTAATCAAATAACAACTCTTTGTCTATGGTTAGGAAACATAACCATCTTTGATTAACGAGCTAGTCAAGTAGAGGCATACTAGTGACACTCTATTTGTCTATGTATTCACACATGTATTATGTTTCCTACTAATACAATTCTAGCATGAATAATAAACATTTATCATGAAATAAGGAAATAAATAATAACTTTATTATTGCCTCTAGGGCATATTTCCTTCATCAAGTGCTATGCTAACGGAATGGGTCAAGTCAATCACATCATTCTCCTAATGATATGATCCCGTTAATCAAATATCAACTCTTTGTATATGGTTAGGAAACATAACCATCTTTGATTAACGAGCTAGTCAAGTAGAGGCATACAAGTGACACTCTGTTTGTCTATGTATTCACACATGTATTATGTTTCCGGTTAATACAATTCTAGCATGAATAATAAACATTTATCATGAAATAAGGAAATAAATAATAACTTTATTATTGCCTCTAGGGCATATTTCCTTCAGTCTCCCACTTGCACTAGAGTCAATAATCTAGTTCACATTGCCATGTGATTTAACACCAATAGTTCACATCATTATGTGACCAACACTCAAAGGGTTTACTAGAGTCAATAATCTAGTTCACATCGCTATGTGATTAACACCCAAAGAGTACTAAGGTGTGATCATGTTTTGCCTATGAGAGAAGTTTAGTCAACGGGTCTGCCATATTTAGATCCGTATGTATTTTGCAAATTTCTATGTCAACAATGCTCTGCACGGAGCTACTATAGCTAATTGCTCCCACTTTCAATATGTATCCAGATTGAGACTTAGAGTCATCTGGATCATTGTCAAAACTTGCATCGACGTAACCCTTTAAGATGAACCTTTTTGTCACCTCCATACTCGAGAAACATATCCTTATTCCACTAAGGATAATTTTGACCGCTGTCCAGTGATCTACTCCTAGATCACTATTGTACTCTCTTGCTTAACACAGTGTAGGGTATACAATAGATCTGGTACACAGCATGGCATACTTTATAGAACCTATGGCTGAGGCATAGGTAATGACTTTCATTCTCTTTCTATCTTCTGCCGTGGTCGGGCTTTGAGTCTTACTCAATTTCACACCTTGTAACACAGCCAAGAACTCTTTTCTTTGACTGTTCCATTTTGAACTACTTCAAAATATTGTCAAGGTATGTACTCATTGAAAAAACTTATCAAGCGTCTTGATCTATCTCTATAGATCTTGATGCTTAATATGTAAGCAGCTTCGCCGAGGTCTTTCTTTGAAAAACTTCTTTCAAACACTCCTTTATGCTTTGCAGAATAATTCTACATTATTTCCGATCAATAATATGTCATTCACATATACTTGTCAGAAATGATGTAGTGCTCCCACTCACTTTCTTGTAAATACAGGCTTCACCACAAGTCTGTATAAAACTATATACTTTGATCATCTCATCAAAGCGCATATTCCAACTCCGAGATGCTTGCACTAGTCCACAAATGGATCGCTGGAGATTGCATATTTTGTTAACATTTTTAGGATTGAAAAACCTTCTGGTTGCATCATATACAACTCTTCTTTAAGAAATCCATTAAGGAACGCAACTTTGTTTATCCATTTGCCAGATTTCATAAAATGCGGCAATTGCTAACATGATTCGGACAGACTTAAGCATAGATACGAGTGGGAAACTCTCATCGTAGTCAACATCTTGAACTTGTCGAAAACCTTTTTGCGACAATTCTAGCTTTGTAGATAGTAACACTACTACCAGCGTCCGTCTTCCTCTTGAAGATCCATTTATTTTCAATTGCTTGCCGATCATCGGGCAAGTCAACCAAAGTCCATACTTTGTTTTCATACATGGATCCCATCTCAGATTTCATGGCTTCAAGCCATTTTGCGGAATCTGGGCTCACCATCGCTTCTTCATAGTTCGTAGGTTCATCATGATCTAGTAGCATGATTTCCAGAACAGGATTACCGTACCACTCTGGTGCGGATTTACTCTGGTTGATCTATGAGGTTCAGTAATAACTTGATCTGAAGTTTCATGATCATCATCATTAACTTCCTCACTAATTGGTGTAGGTGTCACAGAAACCGTTTTCTGTGATGAACTACTTTCCAATAAGGGAGCAAGTATAGTTACCTCATCAAGTTCTACTTTCCTCCCACTCACTTCTTTCGAGAGAAACTCCTTCTCTAGAAAGGATCCATTCTTAGCAACGAATTTCTTGCCTTCGGATCTGTGATAGAAGGTGTACCCAACTGTCTTCCTTGGGTATCCTATGAAGACACATTTCTCTGATTTGGGTTTGAGCTTATCAGGATGAAACTTTTTCTTATAAGCATTACAACCCCAAACTTTAAGAAACGACAACTTTGGTTTCTTGCTAAACCACAGTTCATACAGTGTCGTCTCAAAGGATTTAGATGGTGCCCCTTTTTTCGTGAATGCAGCTGTCTCTAATGCATGATCCCAAAACGATATTAGTAAATCGGTAAGAAACATCATAGATTGTACTATATCCAATAAAGTATGTTATGACGTTCGAACACACCATTATGTTGCGGTGTTCCAGGTGGCATGAGTTTGTGAAACTATTCCACATTGTTTTAATTGAAGACCAAACTCGTAACTCAAATATTCGTCTCTGCGATCAGATCGTAGAAACTTTATTTTCTTGTCACGATGATTTTCCACTTCACTCTGAAATACTTTGAACTTTTCAGACTTATGTTTCATCAAGTAGATATACTCATATCTGCTTAAATCATCTGTGAAGGTCAAAAAATAATGATACCTGTTGCGAGCCTCAATATTCATCGGACCACATACATCCGTATGTATGATTTCCAACAAATCTGTTGCTCGCTCCATTGTTCCGAAAAACAGAGTCTTAGTCATCTTGCCCATGAGGCATGGTTCACAAGCATCAACTGATTCATAATCAAGTGATTCCAAAAGCCCATCAGTATGGAGTTTCTTCATGCGCTTTACACCAATATGACCTAAACGGCAGTGCCACAAATAAGTTGCACTATCATTATTAACTTTGCATTTTTTGGCTTCAATATTATGAATATGTGTAACACTACGATCAAGATCCAACGAACTATTTTCATTGGGTGTATGACCATCGAAGGTTTTATTCATGTAAACAGAACAACAATTATTCTCTGACTTTAATGAATAACCGTATTGCAATAAACATGATCAAATCATATTCATGCTCAACGCAAACACCAAATAACACTTATTTAGTTTCAACACTAATCCCGAAAGTATAGGGAGTGTGCGATGATGATCATATCAATCTTGGGACTACTTCCAACACACATCGTCACCTCACCCTTTACTAGTTTCTGTTTATTCTGTAACTCCCGTTTTGAGTTACTACTCTTAGCAACTGAACCAGTATCAAATGCCGAGGGGTTGCTATAAACACTAGTAAAGTACATATCAATAACACGTATATCCAATATACCTTTGTTTACCTTGCCATCCTTCTTATCCGCCAAATACTTGGGACAGTTCCACTTCCAGTGACCAGTCCCTTTGCAGTAGAAGCACTTAGTCTCAGGCTTAGGATCAGACTTGGGCTTCTTTACTTGAGCAGCAACTTGCTTGCCATTCTTCTTGAAGTTCCCCTTCTTCCCTTTGCCCTTTTCTTGAAACTAGTGGTCTTTTCAACCATCAACACTTGATGTTTTTCTTGATTTCTACCTTCGTTCATTTCAGCATCACGAAGAGCTTGGGAGTTGTTTCCGTTATCCCTTGCATATTATAGTTCATCACGAAGTTCTACTAACTTGGTGATGGTGACTAGAGAATTCTGTCAATCACTATCTTATCTGGAAGATTAACTCCCACTTGATTCAAGCGATTGTAGTACCTGATGAAGCCATGTACCTAGGGTAGGGGCACGGACCTGTCCAAAAAGCCCTACCCTAGGACATCCCTAGAAGAAGTCACCTTTCAATCGACTTGAAGGTATCCCACTCGACGGGTTCAAGACACTCGACCAAGAAGCTATCACTCGACCATGAAGCCAACCACTAGACCGCCAGGAGACCTAAAGTCACTCCATAGACAAACGGTCGGCCATCTAGTAGTCTTTATGGCCATTATAACACTTTATTAGGGGTGTTACCAGTAACACCCAACCTTAAATGTACCTTAAACCCTGCATTACTGAGGGCACGAGGGGGGCGGCGAACTCTATATAAGCCACCCCCCTCCTCAGTATGAAGGGTTCGCACCCCTGTTATTCACACGCCAGTAATCCAGTCGACCGCCTCCGGGCACCGAGATGTAGGGCTGTTACTTCCTCCGCGAAGGGCCTGAACTCGTACATCTTGGTGTGTTTACAACTTCCCAATAGCTGAGATCTAGCCTCTCCATACATACCCCCCCCCTACATCACTGTCAGAGTTAGAACTACGACAGTTGGCGCCCACCATGGGGCCGGAATCTTAGCACCTAATTGGAGAAGTTGCGATTTTTCCGATCCCTTTGATCATGGTTTCGTGCGGAGTTTTGGTGGAGGGCCGCGAGATCCGCCTCGGCGCGCTCACGTTCATCGCCGAGGACTCCGCCTGGCTTCAGGAGGCGCCACTCGACATCGACGCGCTCCCCGTCCGCGATGCGACGCATTTCCGCGCATGCGTTCGTGGCGTCCTCCTGCGGCAGCCGTCGACCCCGTATCGGTCGGCCCCCGTATCGTCTCCCCGCTCTGTCTCCCACCAGGGCAAGCGCTCCGGTCGGTCAAGACTTCAGAGGTGGGTGAGGCATGCCGTGGCTCGCCAGTCGGCCGCCCCGCAAGTCGCGACAATCGAGCCCGACGAATCCCTCTGCGGCCTGTTCGACCTGTCGACTGGCTCCGCGGAAACCGCATTCGAGTGCGACAACAGTGACCCAGCAGCTGAGATCCTGGCGGTCGATGGAACGCACAGTCCTCCCGGTTTCCCTCGCGCTGATGGAGGCGCGGGTGGGGGCAACCCGTCGCATCCCCACGATGAGTATCTCCCTGAACCTCTCACATCATTACAGCGAGAGGAGCTTCGCCGCCAGAACACGGACGCACTCCGCACTCCTATCGTCGGAGAGTCCCCCGAGGCCCGGGCCTTGGAGGACGCGTGCTTGGCTAATTTGGCCGGGCGCACTCGACTGGAGAATCTCCAGCGAGCACTCGACGAGCAAGCGCGTCAGCGGGCTCCCGAGTCTAGTCGACGCCAGCTCTTACCGCCGACGCAGGTATACCGAACCCCAGTTCAGAATTTGGCCGTCGCGGCCCGTATAGCAGAATTGATTCAGCCCTCCCAGTCGGAGGCTGGCAGGGGCTTGTTACAGATCAGAGCGTTGCTCTGGGCGGCGGGAAACCAGAATTCCGCCGTTTCTCAGTCGCGGAATAGGATCCACAGTCGATCCGTTGCAACAGATACAGTCCAGTCGGCTCACAGCCCGCGGTCGCCCCCGAGGCGTGAGGGACGTGGCGATCGGCATGATCAGTATAGAAGGAATGAGCAGTATGATCACCGATCCGATCGTGATGATCGACGTCGAGTGCCAACCCCTCCCCCGAGGAGTGGGTCATATGCGCCTCGACATCGAGATGATAGGCGCCCTCATAGCGTTGGGCAGAGGATTCCCGTCGACCCCAGGGACCCAGGCTTTGACGCGAGATCTGTCCTCGTTCAAGGTTTGGTTGACAGGAACAGCGCTCATCGAGAAGGCCAGAACAGAGATGCGCCCGCCAGCAGCAGAATACGTGTTTCAGGGCCAGAGTGTTTCAGTCGAGTCATCAGGGCCGCGGTGATTCCTCCCAACTTTCGGTTGGCGACTGGAGTCAGCAAGTTCACCGGTGAGTCTAAGCCTGACACTTGGCTCAAAGATTACCGAGTGGCTGTACAGATCGGCGGCAGCAATGATGAGGTGGCTATGAAGCATTTGCCTCTCCTGTTAGAGGGCTCGGCCAGAGCGTGGCTGAATCAGTTAGCACCCAGCAGCATCTACACTTGGGAGGATCTCTCTCGAGTGTTTGTCACAACCTTTGAGGGAACATGCAAGCGACCCGCAGGCCTTACAGAATTGCGGTCTTGTGTGCAGAAGCCGAGTGAAACCCTGAGGGATTACATCCAGAGGTGGATCACTTTGCATCACACAGTTGAGAACGTACCGGATCACCAAGCAGTTTGTGCCTTTAAAGAAGGCGTCAAGAACAGAGAGTTGAACCTGAAGTTCGGTCGGGCCGGAGAAATGTCCCTGAATCGGATGATGGAAATTGCCACCAAATACGCTAACTGAGAAGATGAAGATCGACTCCGGAGTGGCAAGCAGAAAACAGTCGCCCAGGAAACCGGAGGCAGTTCCAGTCGGAAGCAGAAGCGGAAGGCCGAGCCAGCCGCCCCTGGGGAGGCCCTGGCCGCAACCCAGGGAAATTTCAAGGGAAAACCCAAAGGCCCCTGGAAGCCCAAGAAAGTCAAGGATCAAGATGGAAATGATGTTTTGGATCTGCCGTGTCACATCCACACCAAGAAAGATGAAGAGGTTAATTTCATTTACCCAAAGCATACCACTCGACAGTGCCGGCTCCTGATCCAGCAGTTTCAGGGCAAACAACCCAAAGATAAGGAAAAAGAGTCGGACAGAGTCGAGGACAAGGAAGATAGCGACGACGGATACCCCCAAATCAATTCCACCCTGATGATTTTTGTTGATGTCGAAAGCAAAAGTCGACTGAAAGTCATTAACCATGAGGTGAATATGGTTGCTCCGGTGACACCCAGTTATCTGAAGTGGTCTCAGACTGCCATCACATTCGACCGGTCCGATCACCCTACGCACATTGCCACCCCTGGGAGGCAAGCTTTGGTGGTCGACCCAGTTATCGAAGGCACTCGACTGACCAAAGTCCTGATGGATGGTGGCAGTGGCCTGAACATATTGTATGCTGAAACATTGAAAGGGATGGGCATTCCGATGTCCAGGCTCAGTGCCAGCAACATGAGCTTCCATGGAGTCATTCCTGGAAAGAAAGCCGAGTCACTCGGCCAAATTGCTCTCGACGTGGTTTTCAGTGATTCAAAGAATTACCGCAGGGAAAAGTTGACATTTGAGGTTGTGGACTTCCAAAGTGCTTATCATGCTATTCTGGGCCGGCCAGCTTATGCACGCTTCATGGCTCGACCATGCTACGTGTATCTCAAGTTGAAGATGCCCGGTCCCAGAGGTGTGATCACCGTTACCGGCAATTGGAAGAAAGCAGAAGAGTGTTTTCAGAAAGGATCAAAGATTGCTGACGCTCAGATGGCAGTTGTTGAGCTACAAGAGTACCAGAAGACTGCTGATCTGAGTGAATTGCTACGAGCCAATAAGCCTGCTTCAGAATCCGCTTTTTAGTCGTCCGGTGAAACTAAGCCAGCTCACATTCACCCGACCGACCCCGACGCTGCTCCGACTCACATCTCGACGACGCTCGACTCCAAATAGGAAGAAGCGCTCATCCAGTTCCTCCATGAGAACTGGGATGTCTTCGCATGGAAGCCTTCTGACATGCCTGGAGTTCCCAGGGGGCTGGCTGAGCACTGCCTACGAGTCGACCCGAAGTTCAAGCCTGTGAAAGAACATCTTCGACGGTCCGCCGTCCAGAAGAGGAAAGCTATTGGCGAGGAGGTGGCTCGGCTCTTAGCAGCGGAGTTCATCCGAGAGATTTACCACTCTGAGTGGCTCGCCAATGTAGTCATGGTCCCCAAAAAGGACAAGTCACTTCGTATGTGCATTGACTTTAAACACATCAATCGGGCCTGCCCGAAAGATCATTTCCCTCCCCCCGCATCGACCAGGTAGTGGACTCGACCGCGGGGTGTGAGCATTTGTCTTTTCTAGATGCTTATTCAGGGTACCATCAGATCCGTCTGTATGGACCCGACGAGATCAAAACGGCTTTCATCACCCCATTTGGGTGCTTCTGTTATGTCACCATGCCCTTCGGCCTCAAGAATGCTGGAGCCATGTTCATGAGGATGATTCAGAAGTGTTTACTCACTCAGATCAGTCGGAACGTAGAAGCATACATGGATGATATTGTGGTTAAGTCACGGAAAGGTTCCGACCTACTGACTGACCTTGCCGAAACCTTTGCTAACCTCAGGGGATACGATATCAAGCTCAATCCATCAAAGTGCACATTCGGAGTTCCAGGTGGAAAGTTACTCGGTTTTCTCATCTCCGAACGAGGAATTGACGCCAATCCCGAGAAAGTTGGCACCATACTCCGGATGAAGCGCCCTGTGCGTGTACACGATGTCCAGAAACTTACAGGTTGCTTGGCCGCTCTAAGTCGATTCATTTCTCGTCTCGGTGAAAAGGCGTTGCCTCTTTACCGACTGATGAAGAAATCTGACAAGTTCGAGTGGACTCCAGAAGCTGACGCAGCGTTTGCAGAGCTCAAAGCTCTGCTCTCCACCCAGCCGGTGCTTGCTGTCCCAATCAGTAAAGAGCCTCTGCTGCTGTACATTGCGGCCACGGGACAAGTTGTCAGTACAGTACTCACGGTCGAGCGGGAAGAAGAAGGAAAGGCCTTCAGAGTTCAGCGCCCAGTATATTATGTGTCTGAAGTTTTGACCCCTTCGAAGCAAAGATATCCCCATTACCAGAAGCTTGTATATGGGATCTACATGACAGAGAAGAAGGTTGCACACTACTTCTCTGACCATTCCATTACAGTCGTCAGCAACGCTCCACTGTCAGAGATCTTGCACAACAGAGATGCAACTGGTCGAGTGGCTAAGTGGGCGATTGAACTCCTCCCCCTAGATATCAAGTTTGAAGCAAAGAAGACTATCAAGTCCCAAGCAATTGCAGATTTCGTCGCCGAGTGGATTGAACAGCAACTCCCGACTCAAGTTCACTCGGAGCACTGGACCATGTTCTTCGATGGATCTAAGATGCTGAACAGTTCCGGTGCTGGGGTAGTATTGGTCTCCCCCCGAGGAGATAAGCTCAGATACATTCTCCAGATTCACTTCGATTCCTCCAACAATGAAGCAGAATATGAAGCACTCTTGTACGGGTTGCGCATGGCCATTTCACTCGGCGTCCGGCGCCTCATGGTCTACGGCGACTCAGATTTGGTGGTTAATCAGGTGATGAAGGAGTGGGACGTCAGAAGCCCGGATATGACTGGCTATTGCAACGCAGTAAGAAAGCTAGAAAAGAAATTCGAGGGGTTAGAGCTTCATCACATCCCCCGACTGAAAAATCAAGCAGCAGATGATCTGGCAAAGATAGGCTCCAAGAGAGAAGCCATTCCCAGCAATGTGTTTTTGGAGCACATCCGCTCGCTGTCAGTCCAGGAGGATCCCTTCTCAGAAGAAGCCCGGCAACCGAAAAGTGCCACAGATCCGACTGAAGTCGAAATTCCTGCTGTGGTCGACCTAGTCATGGAGGTCTTGGCTATCACTCCTGACTGGACGGTACCATACATCGCGTATATCTTGAAGAATGAACTCCCGGAGGACGAGGAAGAGGCTCGACAGATCGTCCGCCGATCCAAGGCCTTCACAGTCATAAAGGGACAGTTGTATAGGGAAAGCGCGACTGGAATCGGTCAGAAATGCATAACACTAGAAGAGGGTCAGATGATCCTTAATGATATCCACTCGGGGACCTGTGGTCACCATGCGTCCTCTCGGACCATTGTGGCTAAAGCATACCGAGCAGGATTTTACTGGATAAGAGCAAATGAGATGGCAAAAGAGATAGTCGACAAGTGTGGAGGTTGCCAGTTCTACTCCAACATGTCACACAAGCCTGCATCAGCCCTGAAGACCATTCCACTCGTCTGGCCCTTTGCTGTCTAGGGACTGGACATGGTCGGTCCACTGAGAACAGGCAGGAGCGGATTCATGCATGTGCTTGTGGCAGTCGACAAGCTCACCAAATGGATTGAAGCCAAGCCTATCAAGAATCTTGATGCTTGCACTGCTATCAGTTTCGTCAGAGGGCTGACATTCAGATATGGGGTCCCGCATAGCATCATCACCGACAATGGGTCAAACTTCGATTCAGACAAGTTCAGAGCTTTTTGCGCCTCTCAAGGCGCGTGCGTCGACTACGCGTCGGTCGCGCATCCTCAGTCGAATGGACAAGCTGAAAGAGCAAATGGTCTGATTCTCAAAGGATTGAAGCCTCGATTGATGCGTGATCTCAAGCACGCAGCAGGCGCTTGGGTAGACGAACTTCCGTTGGTTTTGTGGGGGCTGAGGACCACCCCGAACCGATCGACCGGAAGAACGCCATTTTTTCTGGTTTACGGAGCCGAAGCCGTCCTGCCGAGTGATCTACTTCACAACGCCCCCAGAGTCGAGCTTTATAACGAAGACGAAGCAGAGCAAGCCCGGCAAGACGCAGTCGACCTCCTAGAGGAGGAGAGGGAAATGGCTATGATCAGATCGACCATCTATCAGCAAGACTTGCGTCGATTCCATGCCAGAAATGTGAAGAGCCGAGCCTTCCAGGAAGGAGATTTGGTCCTCCGAGTGGATCAACAGAAACCACACAAACTTGCTCCTACTTGGGAAGGTCCCTTCATCGTCACCAGAGTCCTCCACAATGGAGCATATCACCTCTACAATGTTGATCACCAGACCGACGAGCCACGAGCTTGGAATGCGGAACTACTCCGCCCCTTTTACACTTGAGTTCTCCCTTGGACGAGATGTAATAAGAAAAAATTTCTGCAGTTCATTTTTACCAAAGACAAGAGCGTCCCAATAATTGCTGTCACTCTTGTTTGCATACGAAATCCCCCAGTGGGTGACTTAGCTGCAGCCCAGTGCTCGCCTAAGTGTTTAAAAATCCTACCGAGTGGAGAGCAAACCTCCCACTCGGGGGCTTAGCTGCAGCCTAGTGCTCGCCTAAGTGTTTAAAAAATCCTACCGAGTGTAGAGCAACCCTCCCACTCGGGGGCTTAGCTGCAGTCCAGCACTCACCTAAGTTCTCTCACTTAGAGACTTAGCTGCAGTCCGGCACTCGCCTAAGTTTGAAAAAATCCTACCGAGTGGAGAGCGATCCTCCCACTCGGGGGCTTAGCTGCAGTCCAGCACTCGCCTAAGTTCTCTCACTTAGAGACTTAGCTGCAGTCTGGCACTCGCCTAAGTTTGAA
>NC_057800.1:578042512-578207534 GCF_018294505.1 Triticum aestivum
CCTAAGTTTGAAAAAATCCTACCGAGTGGAGAGCGATCCTCCCACTCGGGGGCTTAGCTGCAGTCCAGCACTCGCCTAAGTTCTCTCACTTAGAGACTTAGCTGCAGTCCGGCACTCGCCTAAGTTTGAAAAAAATCCTACCGAGTGGAGAGCGATCCTCCCACTCGGGGGCTTAGCTGCAGTCCAGCACTCGCCTAAGTTCTCTCACTTAGAGACTTAGCTGCAGTCCGGCACTCGCCTAAGTTTGAAAAAATCCTACCGAGTGGAGAGAAATCCTCCCACTCGAGGGCTTAGCTGCAGCCTAACGCTCGCCTAAGTGTTTAAAAATCCTACCGAGTGGAGAGCAAACCTCTCACTCGGAGGCTTAGCTGCAGCCCAGTGCTCGCCTAAGTACAAGACACAACCCAATCCGCGAGTCGACTGCTACCTTCCCCTCGGAGCTGCGCCGCAAATACAAGGTTATTCCGAGTGAAGATCAAGATCCACTCGACGAATCAAACCATGAAGATATTCAACGAGAAATCAAGATCAGATAAAGCCTAAAAGGTCCCAGACCTTAGGCCAAAGTAATCGAGCCCTCAGCTCGACGGAGTTTAACGGTTACAAAATCCACTCGGCATTCCGAGGCAAATTTAAAGTGGAGCTTAAAAGTTTTTCACTCCTCAGGTGGAGGACTGGAAGGGGCGACGAACTCGTCCAAGTCGATCCCGTCTGCAATACGGGTGGCAGCAGCGATGAAAGTCTCCATGAAATCTTGAAAGTTGTGCTTCCTGGTATTGGCAACTTGGATGGCGGCCAGCTTCTCTTCTCGCGCCTCCTTGCAATGGACGCGGACCAGAGACAGAGCCACATCAGCGCCACACCGAGCAGAAGACTTCTTCCACTCCTGCACTAGGTCAGGGATTCCGTTAAGTCGAGTCATCAGAGACTCGAGATCGTTTTGGAGCATAGCCTCTGGCCAAAGTGCCGGGTCGATCCATGACATGGCAACCTTCAGTCGAGCCAAGTAGTCCACGACGCCGTCAATGCGAGATTCCAGTCGGAGCAGATTCATGGCAGCTTCATCTTTCATGGGAGAGTTGATTGGATCCAAACCTGTTTCAATCCGCCCAGTCTCCTCTTCAAAGTTCTGGCAAAGCTCTGCATACACAATCCAAGGATAAGTCAATTTTCATAGACTGAGTCGACAAAAAAAAACCAGTCGGAACTGAATGTGCACCTTCAAGCTTGATGTACAACTTCTTGGCGAGGCTCCTCAAGTAGCTCTCCAGGTCGTCCCTCCTGCGAGCGATGCCTTCCACCTTCTCGCTCAGGGTGAGGTTCTCCTTCTTCCAACATGTACACTCCCGGTTGGCTTCATTCAGAGCGGTCTTCAGCTTGGCATTCTCTTCTTCCAATTGGCCGACCGAAGCCAGCTTCTGTTCGGCCGGAGCGATCTTGTCGTCAGCCTCCTTACGGGCAGCAGCCAAGTCCTGATCCTTCTTCTCCAGAGCTTCGCTCAGTTTTTCTGCAAAAAAGTGATGATTGACTTGGAAATAGCAGAAAGGTACTCAAGCCTAAAAACTAACCAGTCGACAAAGTCGTCTTACCTGCGGCGCCGTCTCTGACCTTCTGCAGCTCTGTTCTGGCCAGCTCCAGATCAAGGTTCAGTTGAATCTTCTGCTTCTCCAACTCAGTATAGCGAGCTACAAGTTCGCAGGATTTTTGTAAAAGAAAAATCAGTCGACAGACATCCAAGATAAGTTGCTTCCGAGTAACTAAGAGACAATGATGACGTATCTAAGACCACAGCCGAATCAATAACATTCGACAGTAGTCTCGGGGACTACACCCAGTGGGTGCACTCAGCGTGCCCCCACTGGTTCGACCAAAAAAAAGATCTTCAGGGAAAGACCGAGTGAAGAAATACAGCTATAGCAACACAATGTAAAGACTACAGTCGACTGCCAGCAGTCCACTGTAGTCTCGGGGACTACACCCAGTGGGTGCACTTAGCGTGCCCCCACTCATCCAAGAATTGGCAGACACGCCCAGTGGGTGTACAGATATAGATTAAAAGATCTTCGAAAAAGAGACTCTTCAAACAGCATATCATAACAGACCAAGTGTTGAGTCGACTGACCTGGACGTTGCTTTGAAGAGCCGAACTCGCGTCATAGGCTGCTTGGCTGGCCTCCCGAGCCATCTTCACTTGCTCCATCATGATCCCCGCCTAGCGTATAGCCTCCTTTGCAGCAGCCGCTTGGTCCTCAGGGACGGGGTACGCAGCAAAAAGCGAAGGTGGATCCGCAGTCGATGCCGAAGGCCGCACGCTCGTCAGAGGAATGGCGAAAGTCACAGAAGCCCGAGTGGTGTCACCACCATCCCGAGCCATGGCCTCAGACGCCGGAGCAGGTTGGGGGGTCTTGTCAGCCGTCGACCTCTTGTTCCTCCTCATTCTCAGCGGTTCGTTGTCGTCGTCATCCGGGAGGTCGACAACATGAGAAGGGGCTACAAAGGAAACGTTCAATCGACCAGGGTTGCAATAAATGTTTAGTCGACTTAAAGCGAAACGTCAGTAATCGTACCAGGGTTGGAGGTAACAGCATCCTCCATCTCTTGGTCGTCGTCCTTGGCGGAGATCTCAGAGGTAGCAGCACTGTAAGCCTCAAAAGTCAGTCGGTTGGCTCAATGGATCGACCAAGGATCCGTCCACGGTCGACAAAGGATAACAAGTTTTATTATTACCCAGAAATGGTGGGGACGACCATCTTCATCTTGGGCAGAGCCTTGGGCAGCTTGGACGGCGCTGCGCGCGAGTGCTTAGGAGCCTTTCCAATCGGCGTAGGAGAAGAGATCCGAGGGCGTTTCGACGACTGCCCAACAGGAGCAGTCGCACTACCACGCTCCTGCGCTGGGTCGTGTGTGAGCTTGGATCGCCCCTCCAGGCGGGGGGGGGGGGGGTTCAAACTCCTCCTCCTCCTCTTCGCTGGAGTCGACGTCATCGCCTCCCTCTCCTTTACCCTCGGACTCCCACTCGCCTTGATCGTCCCCGCTCTCACCTCCGCTCGCCTCCCCTTCCTCAGTTGCCCCCTGTGCCCCATTGGGCGTCGAGTACATTTCAGTAGTTGCCTGAAAAACAATAGACAAGACAAAGGTCGATCGACCAACTCAAAGAAGACCAATGAAGAAAAACAAGACCTCAGTCAGGAGCATAGAGACATACCTAGTCCACGTTGTACGAGTTGTCGAGTGGAATTACCCTCCTGGCTCCTCGGGGGTTGTCCTTGTTTCCTGTGATGCTCGACAGCCACCCCTCCAGCATCTCATCAGTGACCTTCTCCGGGTGGATCCGAGTGGTGTCGTCAAGACCCGAGTACAGCCACATCGGGTGGTCACGAGCCTGGAGCGGTTGGATGCACCTCCGGAGGAAGACCTCCAGCAAATCCATGCCCGTCACGCCCTCACGGACAAGCTCAACCACTCGACCGGCCAGCACTTTGACTTGAGACCTTTCCTCCGGCGCCACTTTTAGAGAAGCATGTTTTTCAGCTCGGTCAAGGGAGAAAGGAGGAAGACCAGTCGACTGTCCTGGGGTCGCCTGGTCCTGACAGTAGAACCAGGTCGCCTGCCAGCCACGGACCGACTCCGGGAAAGTAATGGATGGAAAACAGCTCTTCCCCCTCATCTGGATCGCCAAGCCCCCGCACAACTGGATCACCTGCGTCCTCTCGTCACTCGACTTGGCCTTCTTGACCGATTGAGAATGGCAGGTAAAGATGTGCTTGAAAAGTCCCCAATGGGGGCGGCAACCCAAGAAAGCCTCACACATGGAAATGAAAGCGGCAAGGTATACAATGGAGTTGGGAGTAAAGTGGTGGAGCTGCGCTCCGAAGAAGTTCAAGAAGCTCCGGAAAAAAGGATGGGGCGGCAGAGAAAACCCTCGGTCGATGTGGGTGGCTAGGAGCACGCACTCACCATCGCGGGGTTGAGGTTCGATCTCTCTCCCCGGAAGACGCGCAGCCTCATGGGGAATGACTCCCCCCTCGACCATGTCGTCGAGATCATCTTGCCGGATCACTGACGGCATCCAATCGCCCTGGATCCAGCCCTTGGGCAGAGCGGACCTTGAGGAGGATCCGCCCCGAGCGGATCTTTTCCCCTTCCCCTGCGCCGCCGCCTTCTTCACGCGCTCCAGAGCGGAGGTCTTGCCCTTCGTCATCGTCGCCGGCGAAGTCTCGCACGGGCCTGCTGCGCCGGGGCGATAATGGAGGTGGCGGAAGGACTTGCGAAGGGAGAGAGGAAGAAGAAAGGAGGAGAAGAGAGCGCACTGCTTGGAAACCCCGAGCCGGCGATTTATAAGGGGCCGCTCCCGAGTGGCTGACTGGTAGGCCCAAACTATCCACTCAAATCCTGCAGCAGACGCGCGCGCAGTACGTGGCGAAAAAGGCAACGCGGGGATCGAGGAGCTTCCTCTTTATCGCTTCCGATTACTGCGGCCGCTCCCGTCCCGCGCCCTTCCCAAAATCCGAAATCCCACGACATCCGCGGGCTGCAGAACAACTTGTCAAAATGGAAGACCCCGCCTGCGCCGACGCTCGGTATGTCACAAATAAAGAAATTCACTCGACGAAAGGCCTGGAATGGATCAAGGCGACTGAAAAAGGTTGGCAACATCATCCGTGACGATTGACCCAAAACGAGGCACTCATGTAGCCCAAAGAACCAGTCGGAAAGATCTCCAACTCTTTCCCCACTCTAACCTCGATCCATTCGGGGGCTAATGATGAAGCCATGTACCTAGGGTAGGGGCACGGACCTGTCCAAAAAGCCCTACCCTAGGACATCCCTAGAAGAAGTCACCTTTCAATCGACTTGAAGGTATCCCACTCGACGGGTTCAAGACACTCGACCAAGAAGCTATCACTCGACCATGAAGCCAACCACTCGATCGCCAGGAGACCTAAAGTCACTCCGCAGGCAAACGGTCGGCTATCTAGTAGTCTTTATGGCCATTATAACACTTTATTAGGGGCGTTACCAGTAACGCCCAACCTTAAATGTACCTTAAACCCTGCATTACTGAGGGCAGGAGGGGGTCGGCGAACTCTATATAAGCCACCCCCCTCCTCAGTATGAAGGGTTCGCACCCCTGTTATTCACACGCCAGTAATCTAGTCGACCGCCTCCGGGCACCGAGACGTAAGGCTGTTACTTCCTCCGCGAAGGGCCTGAACTCGTACATCTTGGTGTGTTTACAACTTCCCAATAGCTGAGATCTAGCCTCTCCATACATACCCCCCTACATCACTGTCAGAGTTAGAACTACGACAGTACCCAGACAATCTGAGCACATGCTCACTAGTTGAGCGATTCTCCTCCATCTTTTAGCTATAGAACTTGTTGGATACTTCATATCTCTCAACTCGGGTATTTGCTTGAAATATTAACTTCAACTCCTGGAACATCTCATATGGTCCATGACGTTCAAAATGTCTTTGAAGTCCCGATTCTAAGCCATTAAGCATTGTGCACTAAACTATCAAGTAGTCATCATATTGAGCTAGCCAAACATTCATAATGTCTGCATCTGCTCCTGCAATAGGTCTGTCACCTAGAGGTGCATCAAGGACATAATTCTTCCGTGCAGCAATGAGGATAAATCTCAGATAATGGATCCAATCTGCATCATTGCTACTAATATCTTTCAAGACAATTTTCTCTAGGAACATATCAAAATAAACATTTGAAAGCAACAACGCGAGCTATTGATCTACAACATAATTTGCAAAATACTACCAGGACTAAGTTCATAATAAATTTAAGTTCAATTAATCATATTACTTAAGAACTCCCACTTAGATAGACATCCCTCTAATCCTCTAAGTGATCACGTGATCCAAATCAACTAAACCATGTCTGATCATCACGTGAGATGGAGCAGTTTCATTGGTGAACATCACTATGTTGATCATATCTACTATATGATTCACGTGTTCCGAGGCCATATCTGTATATGCTTGGCTCATCAAGTATAACCTGAGTATTCCGCCTGTGCAACTGTTTTACACCCGTTGTATTTGAATGTAGAGCCTATCACACCCAATCATCACGTGGTGTCTCAGCACGAAGAACTTTCGCAACGGTGCATACTCAGGGAGAACACTTCTTGATAATTAGTGAGAGATCATCTTAAAATGCTACCATCAAACAAAGCAAGATAAGATGCATAAAAGATAAACATCACATGCAATCAATATAAGTGATATGATATGGCCATCATCATCTTGTGCTTGTGATCTCCATCTTCGAAGCATCGTCATGATCACCATCGTCACCGGCACGACACCTTGATCACCATTGTAGCATCGTTGTCGTCTCGCCAATCTTATGCTTCCACGACTATCGCTACCGCTTAGTGATAAAGTAAAGCATTACAGCGCGATTGCATTGCATATAATAAAGCGACAACCATATGGCTCCTGCCAGTTGCCGATAACTTGGTTACAAAATTTGATCATCTCATACAATAAAATTTAGCATCATGTCTTGACCATATCACATCACAACATGCCCTGCAAAAACAAGTTAGACATCCTCTACTTTGTTGTTGAAAGTTTTACGTGGCTGCTACGGGCTTAAGTAAGAACCAATCTTACCTACGCATCAAAATCACAACGATAGTTTGTCAAGTTGGTGCTGTTTTAACCTTCGCAAGGACCGGGCGTAGCCACACTCGGTTCAACTAAAGTTGGAGAAACTGACACCCGCTAGCCACCTTTGTGCAAAGCACGTCGGGAGAACCGGTCTTGCGTAAGCGTACGCGTAATGTCGGTACGGGCCGCTTCGTCCAACAATACCGCCGAACCAAAGTATGACATGCTGGTAAGCAGTATGACTTATATCACCCACAACTCACTTGTGTTCTACTCGTGCATATAACATCAACACATAAAACCTAGGCTCTGATGCCACTGTTGGGGAACGTAGTAATTTCAAAAAAATTCCTACGCACACGCAAGATCATGGTGATGTATAGCAACTAGAGGGGAGAGTGTGATCTACGTACCCTTGTAGACCGACAGCGGAAGCGTTAGCACAACGCGGTTGATGTAGTCGTACGTCTTCACGGCCCGACCGATCAAGCATCGAAACTACGACACCTCCGAGTTTTAGCACACGTTCAGCTCGATGACGATCCCCGGACTCTGATCCAGCAAAGTGTCGGGGAAGAGTTCCGTCAGCACGACGTGTGGTGACGATGTTGATGTACCACCGTCGTAGGGCTTCGCCTAAGCACCGCTACAATATTATCGAGGATTATGGTGGAAGGAGGCACCACACACGGCTAAGAATATGATCACGTGGATCAACTTGTGTGTCTATGGGGTGCCCCCCTGCCCCCGTATATAAAGGAGTGGAAGAGGGGAGGGCCGGCCCTCTCTATGGCGCGCCCTAGGGGAGTCCTACTCCCACCGGGAGTAGGATTCCCCCTTTCCTAGTCCAACTAGGAGTCCTTCCATGTAGTAGGAGTAGGAGACAAGGAAGGGGAAGAGGGAAGAGAAGGAGGGGGCGCAGCCCCTCCCCCTAGTCCAATTCGGACTAGGCCTTGGGGGGCGCGCGGCCTGCCTCTCCCTCTCCCCTAAAGCCCAATAAGGCCCATATACTTCTTCTCCCGTATTCTCGTAACTCCCCGGTACTCCGAAAAATACCTGAACCACTCGGAACCTTTCCGATATCCGAATATAGTCGTCCAATATATCGATCTTTACGTCTCGACCATTTCGAGACTCCTCGTCATGTACCCGATCTCATCCGGGACTCCGAACTCCTTCGGTACATCAAAACTCATAAACTCATAATATAACTGTCATCGAAACCTTAAGCGTGCGGACCCTACGGGTTCGAGAACAATGTAGACATGACCGAGACACGTCTCCGGTCAATAACCAATAGCGGAACCTGGATGCTCATATTGGCTCCTACATATTCTACGAAGATCTTTATCGGTCAGACCGCATAACAACATACGGTGTTCCCTTTGTCATCGGTATGTTACTTGCCCGAGATTCGATCGTCGGTATCTTAATACCTAGTTCAATCTCGTTACCGGCAAGTCTCTTTACTCGTTCCGTAATACATCATCTCACAACTAACTCATTAGTTGCAATGCTTGCAAGGCTTATGTGATGTGCATTGCCGAGAGGGCCCAGAGATACCTCTCCGACAATCGGAGTGACAAATCCTAATCTCGAAATACGCCAACCCAACATTCACCTTTGGAGACACCTGTAGAGCTCCTTTATAATCACCCAGTTACGTTGTGACGTTTGGTAGCACACAAAGTGTTCCTCCGGTAAACGGGAGTTGCATAATCTCATAGTCATAGGAACATGTATAAGTCATGAAGAAAGCAATAGCAACATACTAAACGATCGGGTGCTAAGCTAATGGAATGGGTCATGTCAATCACATCATTCTCCTAATAATGTGATCCCGTTAATCAAATAACAACTCTTTGTCTATGGTTAGGAAACATAACCATCTTTGATTAACGAGCTAGTCAAGTAGAGGCATACTAGTGACACTCTATTTGTCTATGTATTCACACATGTATTATGTTTCCTGCTAATACAATTCTAGCATAAATAATAAACATTTATCATGAAATAAGGAAATAAATAATAACTTTATTATTGCCTCTAGGGCATATTTCCTTCATCAAGTGCTATGCTAACGGAATGGGTCAAGTCAATCACATCATTCTCCTAATGATATGATCCCGTTAATCAAATAACAACTCTTTGTCTATGGTTAGAAAATATAACCATCTTTGATTAACGAGCTAGTCAAGTAGAGGCATACTAGTTACACTCTGTTTGTCTATGTATTCACACATGTATTATGTTTCCGGTTAATACAATTCTAGCATGAATAATAAACATTTATCATGAAATAAGGAAATAAATAATAACTTTATTATTGCCTCTAGGGCATATTTCCTTCAAGGGTAAATTCAAGAATCTTCATACGCACTTAATAGACCATGTAATAGCATGTTGAAAACTACACATGAAAAGCATGGTTCCGAGATACTTAAGTCTTGAGGTCAGTCCAGTCTTACCACGAAAATGAAAAGACCATATGATGTCTCGTGCAGCTCCCTATTCATCAGTAGAGAATCCTTTGATTTATTTACATGAAGATTCTTATTGGGCATGGCTGCATCAATCCGAGTATATATATCTGGATGATTGATTCCACACATGTGGAGCAGATATTGGAGATTAGTAAGATTCTAGCTTATTCCAAACTTTATTTATTTTTATCCCAGTTCTAGACTTCTAATGTCTGTGAAAGAAGAAAATCTTGACCGAAACATAAAATGGCAACAATAAGAAAAAGTTATCACCCGAGCAATGCAGTTAAGAGTTCCGGATACCTTTCAGAAAGAAGTGACATATATTAGCATATTTTATCAGAACAATTCAATCTGCAAATTAGCAAACATGGACATTCCAGTGCATAGTAGCACGAAAAAAGGTGAAAAACAAGTGAACTGTGACACAATGTAACAGCTGAATCAACAAGGACATGTTAGAATGCGAACATATTGGAGATGAGAATTCCATTGACCTCTTGTTGGATTCTTCAAATCAGATCACTGATGGTGCTTCCAGCAGCGAGGCTTCCCCACGGCAAGGCATCTTTCTGGCTATTGTAGCTCTGGAGGATTATGCCATCAGTGGATAATCTACCAGGACCTAAGGCTTCTCCATCCGGCCACGGCTGCAGCCGCGTCCACATCGCCGTGGATGCTCCGCCATATCCGCCTGGACGAGCGCAGGCTCTTCATCACCAACCTCTTGTTTAGCCACGATGCCACAGTGGCCACCAGGTGGCTTGAAGCCACAAAAGACATGCTTGAGCACACATCGCAATGTTGGGGGCCACACCCGACAGCGACACCATGCAATGCGTCATGGCGGCGTTCATGGAGGCGTTGGCGTGATGCTAGCTCCCGGCATGGGCTGGCCTATTCAGGGCACTGCTCCTACCCCATGCGGCGCCCACGCCACCATCGCACCCTATACCATGCAATCAAATTGGCAAATAGAGTGCAAAATAATGGAACAAAATTGATAGAAAGATGAACAGTGTGCAAGTAGCAACCTCAAAATACGAGGACTACTCGTTTTGAAGTTTCAGAAGAGTTGATCTCAGAAAAATTCAATTGAACGCAAGGCCGAGTAGCAATGTACCCGGATCAGCAGCCTGATTTTTAGATGGTGTAGCTGGCAAATCTTCAAATCTAGTCCCCAAGAAGGAAATCAAGAGCAGATCATGAAGTTAATATACAGAGCTTCCAGAAATCACACTTTCACCGACATCCAAAATGAAGCCTCCACCTGCCAAATGTCCCAAAGGTAGTATGTAAGGCAGCGGAATGGATGATCAAATCATAAAACACAATCTAGTACTTACCAGCGATTCAGTATCCTGCACGTCGGACTGGATCTCAAAGAGCCTATGCTTCATCTTGTCTGCTTAGATCTCACCATGTAAGACGAAACCAACAACAACGAATAGAAATAGGCACGAGAAGAGAGGCTGGCGATCTTGGCGAAGACCTCGCAGACGTAGAGTCGCAGTACTGGCGCTCGTAGCCCTGGAACACCTTGCTGCTTATGATTGCTCCTCTTGATCGCCTTTCATGGCATGTATTAAAGATAAATGGTAGCTAACCATACCTGGCCATTGCCACCGCCGAGAGGAGGTTGAGTAGTCAGCCATTTGCGTAGGTGAAAGCTGCTATGTACGTCCTTGATCCATCACCGGCCATCCAGGATCGACCCATGCACATGAGACAATACTGGGCGCGCATCGAAGCAGACTTCATGGCTATGTCCCGGATCCACCGCCCTCTGTCCTGCTTGATCCATCCACAGGAATCAACACCAGACGCACCGGCTCGTCGTCGATGCCGACGAGCTGTTTCATTGCGAGGTCAAGGGGGACCGCGGAAGGGCCGCATTGGTGCCTGTGCTACGCGCTACTTGCTAGCGGCGTCAACTGGGAAGGGGCGACTAGGGTTTGAACAGGGAGGAGGAGACACGACTTGTGTGGATTTTTCGTTGCTTGCGTGCGTGGGTATGACGGTTTTGCTGGTTCTTTCGCCGGATCGCATGGGGATGGGACCACGTAATTAAGAAGAACGAATCACATTTGGGGTGGAACATACACAGGGAAAACCAACAGCGCACGGGAGGGAGGCTCGACGAAGGGTTCGACGACGTAAGACGGGAAACAGAACGCTGCGTTTCTTTTAGGTATTATTAATTAATAATAATAATAATAATTAGAGAATTAGAGGTTAGAGATAGAGATTAGAGATTATTTGTTTCCTGAAAATCTATTATTTGTTTCCTAAAGCAAATTGCATTAATGAAAGAGATCCGTTGATTTGGCTAACATAGGAAAGAATCTATTATTTGTTTGCTAAAGAAAATTGCATTAATGGGAGAGATCTGTTGATTTGGCTAAGGTAGGAAAGAATCTATTATTTGTTTTCTAAAGCAAATTGCATTAATGAGAGAGATTCGTTGATTTGCTAAGATAGGAAAGAATCTATTATTTGTTTGCTAAAGCAAATTGCATAATGGGAG
The DNA here is from genome assembly GCF_018294505.1 of Triticum aestivum. Lineage (NCBI taxonomy): Eukaryota > Viridiplantae > Streptophyta > Magnoliopsida > Poales > Poaceae > Triticum > Triticum aestivum. The sequence continues at coordinate 578,054,158 of NC_057800.1, forward strand.
AGATCCGTTGATTTGGCTAAGGTAGGAAAAAAAATCTATTATTTGTTTCCTAAAGCAAATTGCATTAATGAGAGAGATTCGTTGATTTGGCTAAGGTAGGAAAGTTAGATCCGTGATCTTTTGTCATTAGGAAAGTGTTGAAAATAAACCGTACCGGACTACCAACTCCTCCAATAGGTTTTTTTCGCTGGTTAATTTTCGTAGGTTTTTTCGCTGGATTCTCTTGGGTGCGATCGGAGGTTAGGCCTTGGAATGCGTGAGGGCGGGTGGGGGCTTCGGTACGCGGTTTTTTCGATTCGTGACGGCTCGGTGTGAGGTGGGACGAGGTACCAAAAATAACCATGGGAGATGGGACGAAAAAAACCCTGGAAGCGAGACTACCAACTGCTCCATTAGGAGTAGAGGTTTTTTAATGAGGCCCACTAGTGGTAGCTTGCATTGGGGAGAAAAAATAAATGTAGATACCTCAAATTATTTTTTGTCATGAGGCATATGTATCCATATGCCACCATTGTACATGCCCTGATGAGTACTCCAAGACCAGAGCAGGGCGGGGGCAGGTGGTGTGATACCTGTACCTGTACGACACGCTATTGTACATACATATTCTCTCCTGTCATCCTGTGTGTACTCTACAACACGGCCTATTTGTAGAATACGTAACATACTTACTTGCAGGCCAGTGCATTAGTAAAGTCAACTCCAACACGACGGGCGACCTAAATGAATGGGTGCCTTTTTTTTGTCCGCCACTAACCCATTTCTGGGCCAAATTTGTGTCAAGTTTGTGTTGGCGCGGACGCCCTCCCTTGTCCTCCTCCTGGCCTGCTGCGGTGAATGGCGTGCTGGCGCCCAAAGAAGAAGCCAAAGTAAGGCGCTTCTTTGGCGCGCACGTCAGAGGAGACGACAAAGAGAGATGGCCGGAGGAAGGTCTCGGCAGATAAAAAAAGGCCGCCGCCGCCCTAGCTGAAGGCACGCAACGTCATGCCTCCGATGCAAAGAACGATGCCGTCGTCGCCGAGGCCACGCAGCTGGCACTCCTCGAGACCGAGGAGAGTTACAAAAGCAAACGAATTGAAGTTTACTCGAATCATGGAGGAAGTGGGGACCATGACGGTCGACTTGAGTAAGGTGTCACAAGGAAAAAGGCTTGGTTCAAAAAAGAAGTAAAAGGAGTTGCTTGAGATGGATGAATGAACTATGGTCGAGATGCGATTGTGTTATGTTGGCGTGCGTGCTAGCATGAACTACGATCGAGATAGATGATTTTTTTATGTGATGACATGTATATCGGCCATTGGCATGTATGTCGACTTGAACTATGCCTAGAGATATGATTTCAGCACTGCTATACACCCGACGCTAATAGCCGATTTGTGGACGACGGTGAAGATCACACCATACCTTGCACGGCAGCAGCACCGGTGCACCATTGGATATGTCGTTCGGCTGTATGTCATTTGTGCAGTTTCGGATCCTTTTGTGTGTGTTGTCAAGTATGTCGGCCGCTGGCACGTGTATCAACGTGAAATTATGATGGCTGGTCATGAGTTCTAGATTTATTTGTAAAAAGTATATTTATTATACAAATTCGGTTAGGCGGATTAAATTGATCGGTCAGTTGGGCGCATCACCCTGATTCGAACGGATGAGGCTGGACACCGTGTCTCTTGCCGATCCAAGTGAACAAAAAGACGAATCGAATCGGTGTCTGTTTGCATCGACCAGTTGAAGTTGGACTAAGGCTGTGTTTGATTGAGCTGCAGATTCTGAAAAAGCTGTTGTGGAAAAGTTGCTGTGAAAAAGCTATTGTGGAAAAGCTCGAAGCTGAAAAGTTGGGATACCCCAGCTTTGAAATTTACACTAGAGAGAAGCTACAGATTCTCAAAAGCTGCTTTGAACATTTACCCCTTTGGTTAGCTTTTGGCTTTACAAAGCAGAAGTTGGTAAAAAAAACTGAACCAAACGCAGCCTAAGCCCAACTTCACCATGCGACCCCATCCTGTCTGTGCCCGTCTGTTTGGAGTAAAACGGACGAACCAGACGGCCCAACGTGCGGGCGCAAACGGACTTTTGTCCGTTTTGTGTCCGCTTTTGACCCATCCCCGGTCCAAGTTTGCGCCGGTTTTGGGGTGAAACGGACAGCACACGGACGCGCGGGCCGTCTGCACGTGTCCTCCCCTAGCCCGCCCGTCGGTGGCACAGGGACGCCTTTTTTCTATCCGCCCCCTCCCTCCGGCCGCACGCTCTTCATTCTTCTTCACTCTTCTCCACTCTTCTCTTGCCGCCGCCGCTGCCATTGTAGCTATGCAGCTCGGACGCGCGCTAGCGCAGCCCCTTCCCCTCGGCGCCCCCGAGCTACCCAACCACGGTCACCTGTTTTGCGCACCCGTCGGTCGGATTTGGGGCGGATCTGGTCGGTCTTGAGCTCGCCTGGTCGTGGGAGGTCGCGCCACGCCATGGACTGGCCGGGCACCGGGCCGGAAGGCCATGGCAGGGCTGGAAGGCCACATGCAGGCAGTGGCTCCTCCTCTAGCCGCTCGGATCTACACCGTTGGTGGTCCGCCGGTAGAAACACGAATGGCGATCGGCTGAGCTCGGTGCTAGCCCAAAATCTCGTCGACGCACCGTTGCCGCTCATTAAGTGCGACCACTGCCTAAAGATGGTCGTGCGCCGCGTGTCTACAACGCCGGAGCATCCCGGATGGGTGTTCATCAAGTGCTTAAACGATGGGGTATGTGCTCTTTTTAGTTTCGGTTTGTGCTCTAGATTTGACTAGTTGTGCTTAACTTCACATTTTGTTGTGTAGAATGAATGCAAGTTTTGGTATTGGGAAGAAGAGTACAACGATATATTGATAGAGCGTAATTTAATAGATGTTCGTGCACTTTTAACTAGCATAGAGGTTGTAGATGAAACAAGTGCACTTGTTGCTAGATTAGAGACTAGATGCAAGGAAGCAACCTCTACTTCTTTAGACTCGAAGAAGAAAGAAACACGCAAGATGGAGGCGGCTCCTCCGCAGATCAACAATAAATGCATCGAGAAGGTACTAATCCAACTTACAGGAGCAGTTATGAAAGTTGGATATCTTCTAAAATGTATTCTTATGGTTTTTGTTTTCTTTGGTCTTACTTTTCTAGTCAAAATTTGGTGATGTATTCTTATGTACCAAGAATGAATGATGAAAGAAAGTTTAAGGGCTTGCATAGAAAAAGTACACGGACAGGATGTGGCCGGGATGCGTTCGCGCGTTGGGCGCACGGCCACCGCATCTCAGGACACGCCCGGACACGACCCCATCTTCCTACCCAAACGAACAAAATCCGGTCAAAATGGACGCACGTTTAAGGTCGTGCGGTGGAGTTGGCCTAATGCAGGCCCGACGGCGATGCGGATTAGAGTTCCTCTCCCTTTTGACGATGTCCGCGTTGCATGGCCGGTGGCCGGTGCATGCCAGTGAGCCGTTTCTGAACCCTATTTCTTTTCTTCCGAATCGTTAGCTTAGAGCAACTCCAACGGGCCGACCCAAATGGACGGCTTTTTTGTCCGCTTTTTGTCCGTTTGGGTCGGCTGCCCGCCCGCCATACGTCCTTTTTTAGATTTGGGTTGGCAGTGCGCCCAAGATGCCGATCCATTTCATGACCGCATGCGCTTTTAGACCATGCCAGTGGTCATGCCGTCACCCTGGTTTTAGCGCTCCAGCGCACGGGAAAGGTTCGCGCGCGCGAGGGAAAGCGGCCTAGCGCGCGCTGGTTTTGGCGCTCCAGCGCGCGGGAATGGTTCACGCGCGCGCCGTGGCCGGCGCTCGTTATAAGGAGGCGCTCCCTCCACACTCTGTCCGCCGCCCACTCGTCTCGCCCCCTCTCACTAGCCACGCCACCTCTGCGCCACCATGTCGATGCGCCGCCTGAGCGCTTCGAATTTTCGTGAAGTCCGCGAGCGCCGCTCCGACTTCTTCTCCTCCGAGATCTGGTTTGGCGAGAAACGCCTCATCCTCGGCACCTTCGGCACCGCAGAGGAGGCGGTCCGCGCGCATGACGCGGCGGCGTGGTGCCTCCTGAGGCCTTGTCGGGATATGAATTTTCCCGACCTGTCAAGCCAACGGGCGCAGGATCTCGCGCCTCTCCCGCGGCTGTTCACCGACGAGGATCGTCATGTCCACCGGAGGCGGCAGCGTCGCCTTGCCATCGCCGAGATGGACGTGGAAGCCATGATGGTGTGGCGCGAACGCTTCCTGTAGGACATCATCGACTAACGCCAGTTCTACAAGCAAAGGAGGACGGAGCGAGCTGCCTACCGGGAGGACAAGCGTTCGCGGAAGCAGGCCGCTCAATTGAAACTAAAGCTACGAGAAACGTCGGGTTGGGACGTCGAAGACGAGCAGCATGCTGACACCTACATTCAGACGTCGGAGGACGACATTACCGAGTCGGAGTCGAAAAGCGACGAGTAGTTGGTCTCTTTTTTTATCTGTGTACGCTAGAACTATCTATGTATCCATTTTTATGAGAAAAAATGGCTGCCGGCGTCGGCGACGAAGCAGGCGGGCATGGGTGTGCTGTTTGATGTGGAGAAGTCAATGTGCCACCGACCAGCGGGCTCGATGAGAAAACAGGGCGAGCGCGCGCGTCCGTTTTGTGTCTGCGCCGACGCAAATCCGACTAAAAAATGGTCCGAGAATAGGTTGGCAGACGGACGAAAGCGGACGCGCGTCCGCTTGGGTCGGCGCGTTGGGCCGACTTTTCTATCCTCGCCGATCCAAACGAATGACGCGGACCAAATGGGTCACCCATTAGAGTTGCTCTTATAGCAGCAGCTGGTAATTGTTTACGTGTAATGTAGTAATATGCGCGCGTGTGACGGTGCGATTACACGAACCTGCCCTTTCTCTGCTCCCGCGGCGTTATCTGCAAGAGTGACCCAAGGAAAAAGGTACGGCGGAATCGATCCGTGACGGAGATCGCTGGCTTCATGATGGCCTGTCGAATTTCATCATGACGTCCGTCTGGACCAGGAGAAATAAATGAATGCAGGCCGCCTAAGCCTGCCACTGCCAACGAACGATGAACCTAGGAGTACTGGTAGCTTGGAATGAGAAGCAAACAAGAGGATTGAACGGCATAAACGCCTCACCTAACTCGTCCATTATCTACGCGGGGGACGCGCTGTCACGACAGTGACGGACGGATTAGAGAGCAAATTGCGCTCAAATGCTGAATCCAAGATTGAACAAGGTGGCTTTGGTCTGGTAGCGCTCAGCAACCCGTAAAATTTTCTCATGCATCAGTTCACGGATAGGGGTCAGTCCACGGATATGAATACAGGATGACACCATCCAATGCTAGCCGCATATATCTGGCCAACAATTCAAACCAATATCATGAAATTCTATCAATCCAGACGGATTTCATTCAAATTCGGATATAATTTACATAAAAAGGTCGATATTTCGTCCGGTTAACTAAAAAGCTAGAAAAAAAATGTAAAGCCTATACCGGACGACCACCTCGTATGCATGGCTGCCCTGCCATGCCGCACCGCCGTCTCCTTCGATGCTGCAGCCGTCGTCATCATCGTCGTCGAAGGGCCGCGACAGCCTTGTCTGGCGGCTGCCTGCCGCTCGCGGAGAAGCCACTCTGCCTCCTGCTGCGCCGTGCGGAGTGCCGCCGCGGCCACTGTCGACATGGCCTTCGGAGCCCTGGCGGCGGCCTTGCCGCGGCCGGCGTTGGCGGAGCAGTCGCTAACCGACCACTCCTCCCCGATCTTGGCGAGCTCGTCGTCAAGGCGGCGGCGAAGCCTGGCGGCCGTCTCCGCAGGGATCACGGAGGGGTCGAGCGCCCATGCGTCGGCAAAGTCTGGGTCGTTGTGGACCCAATCAGACGCTACGTTACTCTTGGTGAACGTGGAGCGGCGACTGGCATTGCGCCGGTCGTACCGCTCCTATCGCCGAGCCGCGTGCTTCGCCTCAGATACAACGGCCCTCGAGCCCGAGGGATCGCCGAAGTAGTGGAGGAGGCGGCCCCGCGCCTTCTTGATCATGGGCGACAGCTCCTCCTCGACGGCGAGGAGGTGGCGACGCGACGACGACAACGGCGCGTTGATGCGGCCGTACCGGCTGCGTGGGGGGACGCGGGCTCCTCGAACGCCGTGGTGGTGCGGGGGCGAGGCCGACTCTTCCTTCACGCGGCGTCCGATCTGGACGACACAGTTGTGCCGGGGCGAGGACAGCTCCTTCACCGATAGGAGTGTGGATGCCGGCTCGATCTTGACGCGGTGGACCGGCGGGAAGCCCGACTCCTTCATGTGCACCGGCGATGGCGGCGACGGCCCCATGTCACGGAGCTGACCACCGTGGACGCTGATGGGCCCAGAGAGCGTCTGCGGTGGCACCAAGAACCGCCGGACGATGAGCTTCTGCCTACCAGCGCGGAGCACCATGACTTCGGCATCATCAGAGCTTGGGTAAAAGAGGGGGAGGTAAGGGCTCGGACACGAAGATGGGGGAGGGAAGGGGCCGGTGCTCGGGGAGGGGAGTGGTGCATCTCTGTGCAACTTCGGCTCATGGGTTAAATAGCCACGGCCAGGCCCAAGCGAAGGGCCGGTCAGCAGCTTCAATGCGATGCAGTGGCCGGAGTTGGTTCCTTGGGAACCCGCGTCCGCATTGAAGCAGCCCTCCCTCCCTCCATCTGATCACGTCATGACATCAATGCTGGCCTCCGCGTGCTCTGGGCCGGCATGAATGCGGCGCGGTAAATGGTGTGTGCATCAGAAGGAAAGCGCGGGAGGGGCGGGTGCCGAGTTTTTGGTGGGCCAGGGCGGTTAGAAGAAGGCTTGGGATCGGCCTGGACTCCCGCAAACCTCCCCCACATTGGTCTCCGGTTTGCGGGAGAAATCGCATTCGGACCGCCCGCGGACCGATACAGATCGGCATTGGATGGCTTCCGTAGTCCGGACACCGCGGCCCAAACGGTTACATGAGGTTTATGGGTCCGCCTTAGAGATGCCCTAAGGTCTAAAGCTCTGGAGGAAAACTCTAGGCCATAGGTTCAGCGGTCGTACCTCATAATAGTACTGTTTCTACATCATTCTCCTTGTCGAGTCCTCTTAACCCCTCTTTTCACATGAGAGGTAAGAGTATATAATAGATCTGAGCCGTTGATCTCATTAATTAGTGGTAGATTAGCTCTTACGATTATTACCTCACATGAAAAATGAGGGGGTAAGAGGGAGCATGTTAAAATTTGCCTTGTTTGAGGGCAATGTTTGGAGATTGCTCGTAATTTCACTTTTATGGTGAAATCCATAATCTAGCTTATGTGGATGGATCCGAGGATAGGCATCACTAGCACGTCCTTCCTTTACTGGAGACGTCTTCGTCTTCGCTGGAGAACCTTTCTTATAGTATGGATACCGCCATTGTTGGTGATGGATGTTGATGGTTGTTTTCGTGTGCTACTGATTTGATTGTATACTTTTTTACATTGGATTGTTGTATTGACCGGGTATTAATATTAACTTGATATTAATAGCCATTTATAAAAAAAACAAAGAATATAAAAGGATATAGCATTTGCAAATAGAGATTACATAGAAGCACTTATGCATCACTCTCCTACCGATAAACCGTCACCCCAAACCGGCTGAACAAAACCCGTACAGCCATTTCCAAGTGGTTGCATCCAAAAGGTCTGAACTTCAACACACCAAGGTAAAGTGATCCAGTGAGTAACCATGTGGATAACATGCAAAACATTACACTCTAACATCAAATATCATTCTCGTAGTTCCAGATTGTCCAATGAAAGATTGACACGTGGATTTGAGTATTGAGTTTCCCATTCGCCCCAAACATACTAAAAGTACTAGTCGACGTGGAAAGTTTAAAAAGCTTTTTTTCCGGATAAAGGGCGCTTTTATTAACTCGAAATATAGCATCAAGCGGATACAAAACATGATGAGCAACATCAGCCTCTGCACAACTAAGATGCGCACAACCAAAGGCTAACAGTCTGACCAAAGAAAAATAGAAAACGACATACCGACAGCAGTAAAGTCATATAGGACCGACACTATGCCTATGTCGAAGGAGGCGGTGGACCGATCCAGAGGTTATGCTGCCTCCCATGTTGGGTAAAAATCTCCATGGCCACCAGCTCCAACCGCATACACACCGCCTTAAACAACGTTGGTACTCCGTTCAATGTAGAATAGCTAAATGGACCATTCTCTACAACAAGCATTCAGAAGGACATTGTTTGTATTTTTGTTGACAACCAACACCTTTCTCTACCATTTTCAATCGGGCACTAGATACATGCTTACACCAAATGTCTTTTACTAGAGGAAGAAAATCATCATGCTTCAATCAAGCCACATCAAACATAAAGCCTCTAGGTCTTTTATCCTTAGGTTGCACCACACCACATTTCAACGCCCAAGGATTATGACCAGATAACTCCTTAACCAGCTTAACCACACTGACCAAAGGAAAAAGATCCTCCCATGAAAGGGACATAAGAATTCTATCAAGCTTTTCCAAAGTAAGGTGTTGTTGTTTATTGGACCATATGCACATACCTCCAACCATATAAATTTCTATCAAATTATAAGAATGAACAATAGAATTAAACATATAAGAAGCATGGGACATGCTAGTATGTTTATTCTTCTCATCATAAGTTATCAAAATGTTAAAATCTCCCCCAACAACATAATGACAATTGACCTTACTACAGACGGAAGCTAATTCAGTAAGAAAAATCCATCTTCGGCTCCTCATGAGCTGGGCCATACACAACCACAAGGGATAGATTGCAATCTAACAACTTATGCAACACATTGACCTGAATAAAACTTTTGTCATACCCAACAGAAATAATCTCCAAAGTAGAAAAATCTAGTGCCACATAAAATACCCCTACATTTGCCCGCAGAAGGAATCCAATCCAATTGAAGAAGATTCCCATGATCCAACTTCCTGAAGAAAGCATGAGAATATTTCCTCTTCATGGTTTTCTGGATCCCCACAAAGTCTAAATCATGGTTATGGAAAATATCTGACAAACAGGATGCAATACCTTTCTTCCCCACCGCTCTACAATTTCAAAATAAACCAATCATATTAATTTATTTGGTTTTTGTCTCAACCTACCAATTCCGCCGGGGGCAAAATACACGAGGATATAGCATTTGCAAATAGAGATTACATGGAGGCACTTATGCATCACCCTCCTACTGATAAACCATCACCACAAGCCGGTTGAACAAAACCCGCATGACCGTTTTCAAGTGGTTGCCCTCAGGGCCCAAAAGTTTTGAACTTCAGCACACCAAGGGAAAAATCACGTGGTGATCTAGTAAGTAACCATGTGGATAACTTGCAAAACATTGGAAACTCCAACATCAAATATCATTCTGGTAGTTCCAAATTGTCCAACAGAAGATTGGCACGCGGATTTGAGTCAATTTCCCATCCACCCCGAAAACATATTAAAAGCACTAGTCGGCGAAAAAAGAATAAAAGCTACATGGACCATTCCCTACAAACAAGCGTGCCAAAGGACATTGTTTTTATCTTTGTCAACAAACAACACCTTTCTCTACCATTTCAATTGGGCTTTCGCCAAATTATTTTAGTCAGAACCACTTCTCTACGTCTCCGCCCATCCCTCAGTCCACATCACCACCGAACAACACAACAGCATATTGTCTTCTCCCTTTTTGTTCATTTTCGTTGGTGGGCTTGGCGGCCGATCGATGACGCCTACTGCTACTATGACCTGGTACAGCGTCGCGTCACAATTAAAGATTCGTAGTACAGGCCATGCTGTTAGCTTAATCCGTGGGCTTAAGGGCAAATAATAACAGCAAGAAGAGGGGTGCATAAAAACGCAGCGATGACCTGGTCCCAGTGCGAGCGTACGTGTGGTCGCTGTTTGCATTCACTTGTTTGTCCAGCTCCGACGAACTGTAGATGGGGCCGGACAGCTCCATAGTACAGTCCGGCCGATCATGTTAGGTTAGCTTTGCAATTCCTGTCATAACTCCGCATCTCCGCTGCTATGCCTATCCATGCCTACACAAAGATGGAAGCTAGTGATCAGCGTAGCGTTCCGGAAACAAACAGTGCCGGCAAGATATCCAGCACTACCCTTTCTTTCATAAAAAGAGTAAACCCTAGAACAACCATCGATCGGTAGCACTTGCAGTAGCATTTCAGTCTAAACTGTGGTATGCTGCTAGTTGCTACAGTGCATCCTACTCCCTCCATTCGGAATTAACTGTCGATGGAATGAGCCTCGAGAGTTAATTCCAAACGGAGGTAATACTAAACAGAGAAATTTTCCCATTACCTTGTGTAAATGCTTACAATGCCACTCCAGGATCCACCATGTATTGTAAAGAAGAAGTTCATCACGCATACCACCACCACACACACACACACACTCACACAACGTCAGGACCAGAATCATGGAGTTTCAAGAATGGTTCGTTCAAACGATGTAGCAGCCAGAACTGCAGAGCCTTTCATTGCTCTCAGCACACTAGTTTCTGTTCTGTATGTTCTATAAAGTTCTTGAAACAATGGTACAACATGAGGATTTTGCTTATGCTCCATACACTCAACTTATTAAGAGTCCTTTTACGTAACAGGCATGCGATCCTTAAGAATGGCTGCTTAAAGCAATACCAGTTTTCTCCAAGCAAGCGAATGGGTATGTGTGTCCTGTGTGTAACTGCAAAAATCACCATGTTCTTGGTTCCTTCAGTTCGTGTACTGTCATACAACATAGCGATATGTGACGTATCTGCCGGCTGTCTCGCTGGGCCTGATGATCTTCACAACTTGCCCTCGTTTGAGGCCGTAGTACCTCGCAATGGGATCCGTAATTTGTATTCTTGGTAGCTGTTTTGTTCATTGCATTCAGAAGAGAAATGGTTACATGCCTGTGAGCGGGTGCATATTTGTAGCGAAGTACTGAAAAATGGAGAGGGTGTCATGCAACAACAAGTGATAGAAGCATGGTTGTGTTGGCAAACAAGCAAGATTCAGTAGCTATTGTAATACATCTCCCATAGACAAACAACATCGATTTTCTTAGAGCAAATTGTGGAAACATGTTCCTCTAATGTTGGCCTTATTGCTATATCAGGGAACTAGATACAAGGTTGGCTGGCTCTATTGATGCCCAAAATTAGTGCAACTTTCAAGTGCTAATCAAGATTTAGTAATACCTGAGTTTCCTTTAAAGTGTACCGCGCCAATAACGTCTTCTTTTCCTCATTAGCAAGCACTTGATGCTCCGGAACAAGAACATGTTCCTTGATATTTATAAGCATTTCGGCATCCTGTGGTTCGTTGCTTCAGTTATGAGAAAGCCAGAGTAACATAACAGATCACAGAAATGTGTCGGTTGAATCAGAGTGCATAACCAACCTGGAAAACCTCCAAGTGGATCTTTGGCTCCAGTTCTTGGAGAAACGATTTTGCAAATGGGGTGAGGTTCTGTTGCACAACCAATATAGCCCTGGAGACTTTCTCGGCGTTCATCATTTCAACATACTTCTTGATGTGCTTCATCCCCACCTTCTCGTCGTTAGGGAAGAACACGTATATCTGATTCGAAAGAGAGAAACAAGTAATAAGTGTTAGGAGACTGCCATTTCAAGGCAGAACTTCACCAACATAATAGCTGAATTTGGCACAGAATGCAGCATTGAGTTGCTCTGAACGAAAATGAGGTTCCTGGCAGCCATCATTCATCGTCAGGCAGCATGGTCGAGCTACTTGGTCGGCTAAATTCTTCCAACAGTACGTAGTCGTATGTCTGTAGAATTGTAGAGGCTGGTCAGGCAGTAGCAGACGGCAAGCAGCGCAGTCGCACAGAGCAACTCGCCTGGCGCCACGTGCACAGCGGAGCAGAGTGTCCCCCAAGCTAAGGAGCCGACGCCATGAGCACCACGAACTAAGCTTGCATCGACCACTCGATGGCAAAACAAACACCGGTCGATCCAACAGAACAGATCGAGCAAGAGCAAGACGATGGAGCTAGGGCTTCAAATCTAACGAAGTTGTCGACCGAGAGACGGATCGCGGATGACCATCGGCGAAAAGGAGAAACAGAGAGCTGGATCCGTGGACGACAACCTAGCTACTTTAGAGGAAAGCAAAAGCAGGGGAGATTGAGCTGAGCCGAGCAGACCTGGTCGTTGGGGTCGTTCTTCTTGCACTTGTTGATGAGCATGTCCTCGCGGTGGAAGGACTCGCCGTACTTGCGCTGGAAGTCGCGGCGGGTCATGGACAGCTCGTGCTCCACCACCAGGTAGCCCCGGTCGCGCAGCATGTGCATCACCGTGCGCCGGATCCGGACCAGCCGCCCCACCGTCACGTCCTCCGTCACCAGGCCCGACGCCATCTCCCTCCTCCTCCTCCTCCTCCTCCGCTGCCGGCGGCGGCTTCGGTTTGGAGGCGGAGCTGCAGCTGCTGAGCTTGACCTGCGGAGGGCGACGACGTCGGCCCACTCTGCTTTTTTCCAATCCAGCAAGTGGGTTGGCTGCGCGGATACAATATCGTCACGCGCGCCTGCAAGCTGCGTCCGCGGATGACTGGTGGGGCCCCGGCAACAGCAGTGAGCAGTGCCCAATACGGGCCGACTTTACAGCGTGTGTTCTGACTGGTCGGCTCTGTAACGTTGCTAAAAATGGAGTATCGCGCATGAAACGCTCCCTTTTTCTACCGCGATGTCGCTCCCACCGTCTCCGTCCCCACCCGGGCTTGGCTCGCAAGCAGGAATGTTCTACTAGCTGCAGTCCCACCCATTTTTTCGTTGCACGAGAGCTGTGTACCGCCATGCCCAAAGTTACGGGTGGCATGTTTGGTTGCCTGCATAAGGTTCAGCCTTACCCGCGCAGGAAGAAAGTGACCCGTTTGATTGCCTGCGTTTATTGTGCGGTCCGCATTACACGAACATTAAAGCACCTTTAGGCCAAACACAGGGAAAACGTCCGAATCAGCAGTAGCTCGTGAGCCTGGCTCGAGCGACGCAGGGGAGGGCGACACGCTTCTCTCCTCGTGCGACTAGGGAGATGACGCGAGCTCGCCCGCTTCGTCGAAAAATCAGCGGGAGGATTTCGACTCACCTCCCGTCGAGTCCGCCCCTATTTAGCCCCCTCCCTCACCGTCCCAACTCCCGCCACCATTCTCCCTCCTTTCAATCTTTTCCGCCGACGCACATCGGCACCGACGAGCAGGTAAGCGGCGCATTGATGACCCACAAGTATAGGGGATCTATCGTAGTCCTTTCGATAAGTAAGAGTGTTGAACCCAACGAGGAATAGAAGGAAATGATAAGCGGTTTTCAGTAAGTTATTCTCTGCAAGTACTGAAATAAGTGCTAACAAATAGTTTTGTGATAGGATAAATTGTAACGAGCAACAAGTAACAAAAGTAAATAAAGTGCATCAAAATGGCCCAATCCTTTTTGTAGCAAAGGACAAGCCGGAACAAACTCTTATAATAGGAAAAAACGCTCCCGAGGACACATGGGAATATCGTGAAGTTAGTTTTCATCACGCTCATATGATTCGCGTTCGATACTTTGATAATTTGATATGTGGGTGGACCGGTGCTTGGGTGCTGTTCTTACTTGAACAAGCATCCCACTTATAATTAACCTCTATTGCAAGCATCCGCAACTATGACAGAAGTATTAAGGTAAACCTAACCATAGCATGAAACATATGGATCCAAATCAGCCCCTTACGAAGCAACGCGTAAACTAGGGTTTAAGCTTCTGTCACTCTAGCAACCCATCATCTACTTATTACTTTCCAATGCCTTCCTCTAGGCCCAAATAATGGTGAAGTGTTATGTAGTCGACGTTCACATAACACCACTAGAGGCTAGACAACATACATCTTATCAAAATATCAAACGAATACCAAATTCACATGACTTCTAATAGCAAGACTTCTCCCTTGTCCTCAGGAACAAACGAAATTACTCACAAAGCATATTCATGTTTATAATCAGAGGGGTAATAATATGCATATAGGATCTGAACATATGATCTTCCACCAAATGAACCAACTAGCATCAACTACAAGGAGTAATCAACACTATTAGCAACCTACTAGCACCAATCTCGGACTTTGAGACAAGAATTGGATACAAGAGATGAACTAGGGTTTGGAGATGAGATGGTGCTGGTGAAGATGTTGATGGAGATTGCCCTCTCCCGATGAGAGGAGCGTTGGTGATGACGATGGTGATGATTTCCCCCCCGGAGGAAAGTATCCCCGGCAGAACAGCTCTGCCAGAGCTCTAGATTGGTTCCGCCTCGTGGCGGCGGAGTCTCGTCCCGAAAGGTTCCTTCTGATTTTTTTCTCATCGAAAGACTTCATATAGGAGAAGATGGACGTCGGAGAGCCACCAGGGGGCCCACGAGGTAGGGGGCGCGCCCTAGGGGGGGCACCCTCGTGAGCAGGGTGTGGGCCCCCTGGCCTTCATCTTTGGCGAGGATTTTTCTTTATTTATTCTAAGATGTTCCGTGGAGTTTCAGGACTTTTGGAGTTGCGCAGAATAGGTATCTAATATTTGCTCCTTTTCCAGCCCAGAATTCTAGCTGCCGGCATTCTCCCTCCTTATGTAAACCTTGTAAAATAAGAGAGAATAGCCATAAGTATTGTGACATAAAGTGAAATAACAGTCCATAATGCAATAAATATCGATATAAAAGCATGATGCAAAATTGACGTATCAACTCCCCCAAGTTTAGACCTCGCTTGTCCTCAAGCGAAAAGCCGATAACAATAAATATGTCCTCATGTTTAGAGGTAGAGGCGTCGATAAAAAATAAAATACGGATATGAAGGCATCATGATTATTCTCATAACAGCAACATATATAGATTCTGTCATATGATTACTTATGTTCAAGTGATGATCTATTCACAATGCAAAAGTATAAATCATAAACCTTATTGGGCTCCGACAAACTATAATCTCAGTCATTGAAGCAATTGCAATTTATCATAACATCGAAAAGAGTCTATGTCAGAGCTAAAAAGCAAGTCCACATACTCAACTATCATTTAGTCCTCCATAATTGCTAACACTCACGCAATACTTATGGTTACAGAGTTTTAATCGGACACAGAGAACGATAGGGGCTTATAGTTTTGCCCCACAACCTTTACCTCAAGGGTAATGTCAACAATAATGGTTCATGCTCCCCTATATCCAATTATATATATATATATATATATATATATATATATATATATATATATATATATATATCATGTTCTTTCCAACATGCTGAGCTTGCCAAAGGATAAAATGAAAAAGAAAAGGTGAAGATCACCATGACTCTTGCATAAGGTAGAAGATAATAATAAAGGACAGGCCCTTCGCAGAGGGAAGCAGAGGTTGCCATGCGCTTTTATGGTTGGATGCATAAAATCTCAATATGAAAGAACGCCACTTTATATTGCCCCATGTGATATGAACCTTTATTATGCAGTCTGTCGCTTTTATTACTTCCACATCATAAGATCATATAAAGCTTATTTCTCCCACACCAATCAATCATACATATTTAGAGCAATTTTTATTGCTTTGCACCGATGACAACTTACTTGAAGGATCTTACTCAATCCATAGGTAGATATGGTGGACTCTCATGGCAAAACTGGTTTAAGGATATTTGGAAGCACAAATAGTATTTCTACTTGGTGCTGAGAATTTGGCTAGCGTGAGGGGGAAAGGCAAGCTCAACAAGTTAGAGGATCCATGACAACATACTTTATCTCAGATATAAGAAAGACATAACTCATTACGTTGTCTTCCTTGTCCAACATCAACTCTTTAGCATGTCATATTTTAATGAGTGCTCCCAATCATAAAAGATGTCAATGATAATATATCTATATGTGAAAACCTCTCTTTCCTTATTACTTCCTATTAATTTCAACAATGACCAAAGCTATGTCTGCCAACTCCCAACAACTTTTAATCATCATACTCTTTCTATGTGAAGTCATTACTCTCAATAAGATCAGTATGAACTTTTTGTTTCTTTTTATTCTTTTTCTCTTTTCTTTTATTCGCCCAAGATCATGGCAAAATAATCAAGCCCTTGACTCAACACTAATCTTTATTATATATAGCTCACGGACTCGATTACAAAGAGAGATCATAAAGCAAAACTCAAAACTAGATCATGCCATAAACTTTATTCTACTAGATCAAGATACTTCTAATAAGATAGAACTAAGAAAAATGGTAAAGATAGGAGTTGTGATTGTGATACGATACCGGGGCACCTCCCCCAAGCTTGGCAGTTGCCAAGGGGAGTGCCCATACGCATGTGATTATGTCTCCTTCTTTGTTGTTGGTGTAATATTCTTGGCGATGATTCCCCTCAGGATGCGGTTCTCCTCTTCGAGCTTATTGACTTGCTGTTTGAGGTCCATTATTTCCTTACGAAGCTTTCCTATGACAGCTAAAGCTCCTTGCACCCAAGGGTGTTGCATAGCTGTGGGAGAACAACTGGCACTTGTGACGCCCGGGTAATTAAGCTACAGTAATCCCCACTAATGATGCCACGTCACCTCGGTTACTGTGGATAAACTCGCGTTAGTTCGGAACCTAGTTCGAATTTCAAATTCAAAATCGAGCAAACAATAAAAGTTTTCAAATATTAAGATTTAAATGTTCGGCGTGAACCAAATAATACATAGGTAATTATGGTGGAGAAACCAAACTTTGATAAAATGTTTAAAGGCCCTAAAACAATTAAAACAATAGTGAAAACAATTATTTAAATACCTTTTGTAATTAATAAAATGTCAAACTAATTTATTTGAGGATTAGACTTTTTGTGACTATGGACTAAGTTGAAATACTAAATTAGATGCTACGTGTGTATTTTAATAAAACTAAAATAATAGGAAACAAAACTAAAACAGAAAAGGTAAAATAAATAAAAGTAAAAACAAAAGAAAAGAAAAGGGACCCCCACTGGGCCAACCGGCCCAGCTGACAGCCAGCCCAGCCCAACTGGCCCACCCGCACGGCCCAGCCGACCCCCACTCCTCCCTTATCCTCTCACCCCCACCCGAACCCTATCCACTCGCTCCCACTCCCCCTCTCCCGATCCGATCTGGATCGGGACCGATCCCCCACTCCCCCCCGCAGTGCCCCGTCGCCCGAACCCCCACCGACGCCGTGCCGCCGTCCGAAGGCCTCCTGTCGCCGGAGCCACCACACCGGCCCGCCTTTCGTCTCCCCCCCCCGCGGCGCCGCAAGCCCCGACATCGCGCCGTCGCCGCTCGCCGTCGTCTCCGTCCTCCTCGACTCCTCGCCGGACCTCGCATTCCCGTCCTCCTCCCCAAAGGCTCCACCGAGCCTCGCCGACCCTCGTCTCTGCAACGTCGGTGAGGCACCGTCCTCTCCTCCTCCCGCCCGCGTGCTCGAACCACGGTGCCGCGCACCACGTGCCCCGGTCTTGCTGCTCTTCCTCCTTCCGCACGCGCTCACCACGCGCTCCGGATGACCCCATACCGCGCGCCCACGGCCGCGACCTTCTCCCCGCACCGCGACTGGACCGGCACCCCCTGCACGCGCCCGTGCGCGCCCACCCGCGCCCACGGCCATCGCTGCCGGACGCCCGCGACCGAGACGGTGCTCTGCCCGCTCCTGCTCACGGCCCCCTCGCCCCGCTCCCTCGACCATCCCACGCCCCGTGCCCCTGCTCCATGGCTGCTGCTGCCTCCTCTACCCACCGCAACCCGCCGTGGCCGCGTTTGGTCACCGGACCACACCGCCTCGCCCGCCCGTTGCCGTGCTCCGGCACCCCGGAGCCCCTCTACCCCCTGCGGCCATCGGCCTGCGCCCGCGTGCGCGCTCGACGCGCCGGGCCCGCGCCTCGGCCGCGCTCACAGCGGCCCCGCCTCCATCGTGCCTGCTCGTCGCCGTCCTTGCCCGGCTCCACGAGCGCACGCCCCCTGCCTCCCTGCGTCGCCGGCACCCCACCGTGCGCCGCCAGTCCCGCCACCGCGGTTGGCCTGGGTGGGTGCCGTATCAGGCACCCACGCGCCCGTGCCCGCATCGGCCCCCTGGGGCCAATGACATGGGGGTCCCACCCCAGAACGTTAAAAAAGAGTATATAAAAATAAATAAAACAATAATTAAAATAAAAATAAATTTAATTAATTAATTAATTAACTAAATTAATTAACCTTAATTAATTAATCTAATTAACCTATTAGCTTAATTAAAGAGTAATTAGTTTAACTAAATCCTAATTAACCTAAGAGAGTATGACAGGTGGGTCCCATTGGACCCACGCGTCAGTTTGACCCAGTCAACCCCTGTTGACTGCTGATGTCAGCATGACGTCATGCTGACGTCATAAATCCATTTTCCGAATTAATTAAATAATTAAATAAATTCCAGAAATTAATAAAATCTTTAGAAAATCATATCTTTTAATCCGTAACTCGGATTAAAATATTTTCAACATGAAAGTTGCTCACAACGACGAGACGATTCCGGATACGCAACCCGTTCGTCCGCCACACCCCCCTAACCTATCGAACTCGCAACTTTCCCCCCCTCCGGCTCCTCTGCCCGAAAACACGGAACCCCGGGAATACTTCCCGGATGCTTCCCCCCTTCACCGGTATCACCTCCTACCGCGTAGAACACGTCTAGCTCTGCCTGTTATCCTGTTATGCACTTGATTGCTATGTATTTACTGTTTCTCCTCTCCCCCCTTTTCTCTCCGGTAGACCCCGCAACGATGCTGATGCCCCTATGGTCGACTACATCACCGACGACCCCTCTCTCTCTTGCCAGAGCAACTAGGCAAGCCCCCCCCCTTGATCACCAGATATCGCCTACTCTTCTCTATACTGCTTGCATTAGAGTAGTGTAGCATGTTACTGCTTTTCGTTAATCCTATTCTGATGCATAGCCTGTCATTGCTGCTACAGTCATTGATACCTTACCCGCAATCCTAAATGCTTAGTATAGGATGCTAGTGTTCCATCAGTGGCCCTACACTCTTGTCTGTCTGCCATGCTATACTACTGGGCTGTGATCACTTCGGGAGGTGATCACGGGCATATACTATATACTTTACACTGTTACATTACCTGTGATACTGTTCGGAGTTGGGGGCTGAAGGGGCAGGTGGCTCCATCCCGGTAGAGGTGGGCCTGGGTTCCCGACGGCCCCCGACGGTTACTTTGTGGCGGAGCGGCAGGGCAGGTTGAGACCACCTAGGAGACAGGTGGGCCTGGCCCTGTTCGGCATTCGCGGATACTTAACACGCTTAACGAGATCTTGGTATTTGATCTGAGTTGGCTACGAGCCTATACGCACTAACCATCTACGCGGGAGTAGTTATGGGTATCCCGGCGTCGTGGTATCAGCCGAAGCACTTCAGACGTCAGCGACGGAGCGGCGCGCGCCGAATTGGACTGGAACGCCACTAGGCTAGGTCTGCTTTCGGCCGCCCACGCAACGTGCAGGTGTGCTCAGGGCGATGGGCCCAGACCCCTGCGCGCTTAGGTTTAGACCGGCGTGCTGGCCTCTCTGTTTTGCCTAGGTGGGGCTGCGACGTGTTGATCTTCCGCGGCCGGGCATGACCCAGGAAAGTGTGTCCGGCCAAATGGGATCAAGCGTGTTGGGTAAGTTGGTGCACCCCTGCAGGGAAGTTAATCTATTCGAATAGCCGTGATCTTCGGTAACAGGACGACTTGGAGTTGTACCTTGACCTTATGACAACTAGAACCGGATACTTAATAAAACACACCCTTCCAAGTTCCAGAGACAACCCGGTGATCGCTTTTCCACAGGGCGACGAGGGGAGGATCGCCGGGTAGGGTTATGCTATGCGATGCTACTGGAGATGCTACTTGGAGATGCTACTTGGAGGACTTCAATCTACTCTCTTCTTCATGCTGCAAGACGGAGGCTGCCAGAAGCGTAGTCTTCGATAGGACTAGCTATCCCCCTTTTATTCTAGCATTCTGCAGTTCAGTCCACCGATATGGCCTCCTTACACATATACCCATGCATATGTAGTGTAGTTCCTTGCTTGCGAGTACTTTGGATGAGTACTCACGGTTGCTTTCTCCCCCCTTTTCCCCTTTCCTTTCTTTCTGGTTGTCGCAACCAGATGCTGGAGTCCAGGAGCCAGACGTCACCGTCGACGACGACCCCTACTACACCGGAGGTGCCTACTACTACGTGCAGCCCGCTGACGACGACCAGGAGTAGTTAGGAGGATCCCAGGCAGGAGGCCTGCGCCTCTTTCGATCTGTATCCCAGTTTGTGCTAGCCATCTTATGGCAACTTGTTTAACTTATGTCTGTACTCAGATATTGTTGCTTCCGCTGACTCGTCTATGATCGAGCACTTGTATTCGAGCCCTCGAGGCCCCTGGCTTGTATTATGATGCTTGTATGACTTATTTATGTTTTAGAGTTGTGTTGTGATATCTTCCCGTGAGTCCCTGATCTTGATCGTACACATTTGCGTGCATGATTAGTGTATGATTGAATCGGGGGCGTCACAAGTTGGTATCAGAGCCGACTGCCTGTAGGAATCCCCCTTCCACACTCCTTGGCCGAAGTCGAGTCTAGACATTACAAAAACTTTTACTAACTTGGCTGTGTGCCTTACGGGCCCACGTCGCCATCGGGTGGTACTAGGATCTTTTACTCCTCGACCTTTACTCTGGGACTCTGATCTCTCCTCTATTCGGGTTAAATGAAGTTTACTAAATCTAACAATAGGATCTCGTTATCACTTTCACCCGGAGAGCCCCTTGTTACTGATGATCGTCTGCTGCACCAGAAGACCCTGAAGATACTCTCCGCTGTTAACCCGAGAACTTGTGTTCATCGCGTTTGCAATTCCCCTTCCACCGCAAACCCTTATGGATAACTACTTGCAGTTGTTATTCTTACATTCATCCCCAGTTGGTCTTGTTATTACAAGATAACCTGAAAACTCATCGTTGTTTCGATAATCCTTTGAGCTTACTGCCTTGCTGTTCTTTGTCACCTGAATACCCCTACGGTTAATTATTGCAATTATTGAGTATCCGCTCATCCCCAGTTGTTCATGAGTTTCACAAAAGTCTTCAAAATACTATTCGATCTTCCGAAAATCCTTTGGAGCCTTTGGCTCTTGAAATTCTTGCTTGCTCGCATTATGGTTAATCCCATAAGTCTCGTAGTCTTATTGACATTCCTTGTCTTTATCATTTTGGGTCTATTGACTCAATATGTTTGCGAATACACGCAATCATCATTGATCCTTATAAATTACTTTTCCGGCTGAGCTGCCATTCTTTTAACTAGAATTGGTTCTCGACCAATCGAATTGTCTTTGATTGTACCCTAAGGCTATTCAACTTATCCACCCCTAATCAGAGCATTGCTTCTGATCCCTTGATTTGGGAATCATAATTCCTTTGCATTTGACAATTGAGTTAGTCAGTTGTTTCTATAATCCGGTGCACTTGCATTCCTTCTTCCTTTGATAGAGTACCGATACCCACACCAGCTCCGTTGTGGACCATCGGTTCCTTTGTTGGATTTTATGCCCTTCATAATTAATCACCTTGTGAGCTCTTTCCCCTGATACATAATGCCTTTGGTACATTGTATCCTCTGCTTGACCAACAATGCTCTACTTTCGAGCTTGTATTAATTACCCCGAAGTTTGTGGTATATGTTCGTAAGATGCCCGGATGGGTTGAACCTATGCCTTCCTTAATATGTGTGAACTCGGAAGATTTCACGAGTCATACTCATCTGGTATTTCACCAGGTAAAACTTTCAACACTAATGCCTTTATCAAAGCGAGAAGTGAATGGAAGATTATACATTGAAGAAGTGGGAGTCGACCTTGAACTTTGTGTTCATGCCCATAGACACGATGTAGATCTTCTCATCGAAGCTTCTTTTAAAATTAATTATTCCCTTGGTATAAGTTCATCTTATATCTGGGATCTGGCCTTTTTCAATCGTGGTTTCGACCATGCTCTCCTTTAAATACCAATTCTCATGCAAGTTTAAGCACTTGTCTTCTGCAGAGCAATACCCCAGTCCAACCTCTATTTTGATCTGTCGTCGAGTATTACCCCCTGATATCACGAGATTATCATGGAACTGCATAACTTCTTATGAGTTCTTCATCAAGTGCTACGTTCCCACTGATTACAATTTTTCATGGGCTCTGAGTTATTAAACACTCAAAGACACCGATAACTGAACCGAGTCCGCTCTACGGTTCAGCAACTCTTCAGTAAGCTTCTATAAGTACGAGTTTGTACCCGATCACGCCATTCCTAGCCTGTTTGGCTATATCATTGTCGTGACGATTCTAACGGTGCTACCTGGTCCTTATTCTCGGAGCACCAATTTCGACGATGAACTAACCTTACGTCGATTTTCCTTGTCATACCCTTTCACTTTAAATAACAAGCTTGAGTTCGAGTTTGTGTCGTACCCATGGTTCCAATGACTTTTGGCTTCATCATTCCTTTGACTTGATGTCGTCGCTGATTGATTACTTCTTCATGAAATCTGTCGACAAATGTGTCGTGATCCTCATCAACCTTATGAGTTCTTCCAGGATATCAATTGAATTCATGATGAGAAATACCATCCTTGTCCCTCGATGATTTGAGTTATCATCGGCAACATTCTTGCCTTCCCCCCCCCCAACACAAACTTGTTCACAATTTGTGTTGTACCTTGGTTTCCTTGCTATCCAGCAATTGTTCTTCTTTACCTTGGAGTATTACCGTCCTTTATGTCAAGAATGTTCTGAGATTTGTTCCACCTCTTGAGAATTCTTGACATAGAAATACTTCTCACCATCACCATTCTTTCTTGGTCCCTGTGTTAATTCCAACAAGTGAACGGTGTTGTTTGGATTCTTTCCTTCTAGCAACCCTATCTCTTTGAAGTTAATGGTCGAAAGTTCATTCTTAGGCTATTGATTATTGCATCACCATTCTGACATTGGTCGTGCAACCCAACCCATATTTCGGGCGCACCTTTCAACCAATGTTTAATTGTGTATGTTTTCCTCGAGCATACTTCCTTATATCATTTGATCTGACAAATGTTATCTCCTTGTTCACTTAATTGTGGACATCCATCTTTTAGGAATCTCGGTGAATTGCCGTTGAGTTCACCAGACACCTCCTTGTCCTCTCCTTGGGTTAATGATGGACTCTTGATAACGGAAATCACTTCATAGTTCATTTCCCCGAGAATCCTACAATGTCATCTCGTCAATTTGCGTTGCACCTTTTCTTCTCAGGTATCCTAAGTCTGAGGTATCCTGACACCAACCGGATCTGAATCTCGGTCAGATATGATGGTTGGGACATATCTCCAAGAGTTGTAACATTGATCTCTACGTGACCCGGTAACATGATGTCATGCCTAGCACCCCCCCCCCCTGGGTGGAGGACCTATCGTTATAATTTCTTTTGCAAGGACAACCATTCTTCATGGAGGAAATTGTAAGACTTATTCTACAAGTTATTCCTGATGGATCCTTCGTGTTTCCAAAGTCTGATCTTCACCTGAAGACCATGTCAATGCTATCTCGAAGCATGTCAATGGTACTCCGATTTTCAACAGGAACATTTGAAGCACGATGCTAAATTTTATTTATCATTTATCCTAACACCGTTGTATGGGTAATATCATGAGATTCCTCCCCCCTAACCTAAAGAGTTGTCTACATTATATCCTGCCACGGATATCATGCTCTGCTTGTCCTTGGGAAGGATATGTCCCTGAAATATGTGTTTAGACACATTTTCCTTTCCATTGTTCTGTTTAATATGATAATCATATTTTACTTTCCATTGGTTGTTTGAACCTTTCTTGTGATCTATATGATCTAAGCAGCAATATTCTACTGCTTATGTAAACTCCTCGGTGTGCAATTCTGTCAGTAAGACCCTGTTACTATTGTTGATGACATTCCGGTAGCCACCGATGGACGAGAACCTTGCCTATTGGTCCGCCTCGTTCAACGAGCAGGAAAGTGGTTCTCTTCGTCCCTCGCCCTTGGTACCAACGTTGATGCCGACATAACTGACTTGGTACTCTCTGACATGCCTTGCTATCATGACCGTGAAAAATGTCACTGCTCCTATTAAAAAAAACCACATGGTGGGCCCATAACCCACAGTTCCACATGATCGAAACCTGACTGTCCTGTACACCCCCTATTCCCAAAGTTATTCCTCGCGCGTGGACTCGTATGTAATCCACGGGCCACTGTCCTAGTGGTCTATTCTGGTATCAGACGCAATACTTACTCTCGCTACTCTGAACCCCTTTCTCACTCTGGTTCAGGCTTCGAGCAACTATCTATCCGCTTGGAGCCTATTATGGTACCTTCGTACCTTACTCTCGAGGTATTTCATATGTTCAACTCGAGAGATAATCTTATACTAATTCATGGATTAACCCCAGATTGTTTCCCTCAAAAGCATTATGTCGTAGTGAGCTGCCCCTTATCTTTTCGTAAGTATGATGGAGCTCCCGAAGAAATGATGACAAGTTTATCATGATGCATCGGAATAAAGGATTGAAGACATCAACGAAAGGAATTAACTTCTTCGAGAAGATCCGTTAGAATATCGTAGCCAGAACTTTCCCCTTACTCCCCTCTTAAATCTCGGGACGAGATTTCCTGTAGTGGAGGAGAATTGTGACGCCCGGGTAATTAATCTACAGTAATCCCCACTAATGATGCCACGTCACCTCGGTTACTGTGGATAAACTCGCGTTAGTTCGGAACCTAGTTCGAATTTCAAATTCAAAATCGAGCAAACAATAAAAGTTTTCAAATATTAAGATTTAAATGTTCGGCGTGAACCAAATAATACATAGGTAATTATGGTGGAGAAACCAAACTTTGATAAAATGTTTAAAGGCCCTAAAACAATTAAAACAATAGTGAAAACAATTATTTAAATACCTTTTGTAATTAATAAAATGTCAAACTAATTTATTTGAGGATTAGACTTTTTGTGACTATGGACTAAGTTGAAATACTAAATTAGATGCTACGTGTGTATTTTAATAAAACTAAAATAATAGGAAACAAAACTAAAACAGAAAAGGTAAAATAAATAAAAGTAAAAACAAAAGAAAAGAAAAGGGACCCCCACTGGGCCAACCGGCCCAGCTGACAGCCAGGCCAGCCCAACTGGCCCACCCGCACGGCCCAGCCGACCCCCACTCCTCCCTTATCCTCTCACCCCCACCCGAACCCTATCCACTCGCTCCCACTCCCCCTCTCCCCATCCGATCTGGATCGGGACCGATCCCCCACTCCCCCCCGCAGTGCCCCGTCGCCCGAACCCCCACCGACGCCGTGCCGCCGTCCGAAGGCCTCCTGTCGCCGGAGCCACCACACCGGCCCGCCTTTCGTCTCCCCCCCCCCCGCGGCGCCGCAAGCCCCGACATCGCGCCGTCGCCGCTCGCCGTCGTCTCCGTCCTCCTCGACTCCTCGCCGGACCTCGCATCCCCGTCCTCCTCCCCAAAGGCTCCACCGAGCCTCGCCGACCCTCGTCTCTGCAACGTCGGTGAGGCACCGTCCTCTCCTCCTCCCGCCCGCGTGCTCGAACCACGGTGCCGCGCACCGCGTGCCCCGGTCTTGCTGCTCTTCCTCCTTCCGCACGCGCTCACCACGCGCTCCGGATGACCCCATACCGTGCGCCCACGGCCGCGACCTTCTCCCCGCACCGCGACTGGACCGGCACCCCCTGCACGCGCCCGTGCGCGCCCACCCGCGCCCACGGCCAGCGCTGCCGGACGCCCGCGACCGAGACGGTGCTCTGCCCGTTCCTGCTCACGGCCCCTCGCCCCGCTCCCTCGACCATCCCATGCCCCGTGCCCCTGCTCCATGGCTGCTGCTGCCTCCTCTACCCACCGCAACCGCCGTGGCCGCGTTTGGTCACCGGACCACACCGCCTCGCCCGCCCGTTGCCGTGCTCCGGCACCCCGGAGCCCCTCTACCCCCTGCGGCCATCGGCCTGCGCCCGCGTGCGCGCTCGACGCGCCGGGCCCGCGCCTCGGCCGCGCTCACAGCGGCCCCGCCTCCATCGTGCCCGCTCGTCGCCGTCCTTGCCCGGCTCCACGAGCGCACGCCCCCTGCCTCCCTGCGTCGCCGGCACCCCACCATGCCCCGCCAGTCCCGCCACCGCGGTTGGCCTGGGCGGGTGCCGTATCAGGCACCCACGCGCCCGTGCCCGCATCGGCCCCCTGGGGCCAATGACATGGGGGTCCCACCCCAGAACGTTAAAAAAGAGTATATAAAAATAAATAAAACAATAATTAATATAAAAATAAATTTAATTAATTAATTAATTAACTAAATTAATTAAGTTAATTAACCTTAATTAATTAATCTAATTAACCTGTTAGCTTAATTAAACAGTAATTAGTTTAACTAAATCCTAATTAACCTAACAGAGTATGACAGGTGGGTCCCATTGGACCCACGCGTCAGTTTGACCCAGTCAACCCCTGTTGACTGCTGATGTCAGCATGACGTCATGCTGATGTCATAAATCCATTTTCTGAATTAATTAAATAATTAAATAAATTCCAGAAATTAATAAAATCTTTAGAAAATCATATCTTTTAATCCGTAACTCGGATTAAAATATTTTCAACATGAAAGTTGCTCAGAACGACGAGACGATTCCGGATACGCAACCCGTTCGTCCGCCACACCCCCCTAACCTATCGAACTCGCAACTTTCCCCCCCTCCGGCTCCTCTGCCCGAAAACACGGAACCCCGGGAATACTTCCCGGATGCTTCCCCCCTTCACCGGTATCACCTCCTACCGCGTAGAACACGTCTAGCTCTGCCTGTTATCCTGTTATGCACTTGATTGCTATGTATTTACTGTTTCTCCTCTCCCCCCTTTTCTCTCCGGTAGACCCCGTGACGATGCTGATGCCCCTGTGGTCGACTACATCACCGACGACCCCTCTCTCTCTTGCCAGAGCAACCAGGCAAGCCCCCCCCCTTGATCACCAGATATCGCCTACTCTTCTCTATACTGCTTGCATTAGAGTAGTGTAGCATGTTACTGCTTTTCGTTAATCCTATTCTGATGCATAGCCTGTCATTGCTGCTACAGTCATTGATACCTTACCCGCAATCCTAAATGCTTAGTATAGGATGCTAGTGTTCCATCAGTGGCCCTACACTCTTGTCTGTCTGCCATGCTATACTACTGGGCTGTGATCACTTCGGGAGGTGATCACGGGCATATACTATATACTTTACACTGTTACATTACCTGTGATACTGTTCGGAGTTGGGGGCTGAAGGGGCAGGTGGCTCCATCCCGGTAGAGGTGGGCCTGGGTTCCCGACGGCCCCCGACTGTTACTTTGTGGCGGAGCGGCAGGGCAGGTTGAGACCACCTAGGAGACAGGTGGGCCTGGCCCTGTTCGGCGTTCGCGGATACTTAACACGCTTAACGAGATCTTGGTATTTGATCTGAGTTAGCTACGAGCCTATACGCACTAACCATCTACGCGGGAGTAGTTATGGGTATCCCGGCGTCGTGGTATCAGCCGAAGCACTTCAGACGTCAGCGACGGAGCGGCGCGCGCCGAATTGGACTAGAACGCCACTAGTTTAGGTCTGCTTTCGGCCGCCCACGCAACGTGCAGGTGTGCTCAGGGCGATGGGCCCAGACCCCTGCGCGCTTAGGTTTAGACCGGCGTGCTGGCCTCTCTGTTTTGCCTAGGTGGGGCTGCGACGTGTTGATCTTCCGCGGCCGGGCATGACCCAGGAAAGTGTGTCCGGCCAAATGGGATCAAGCGTGTTGGGTAAGTTGGTGCACCCCTGCAGGGAAGTTAATCTATTCGAATAGCCGTGATCTTCGGTAATAGGACGACTTGGAGTTGTACCTTGACCTTATGACAACTAGAACCGGATACTTAATAAAACACACCCTTCCAAGTTCCACAGACAACCCGGTGATCGCTTTTCCACAGGGCGACGAGGGGAGGATCGCCGGGTAGGGTTATGCTATGCGATGCTACTGGAGATGCTACTTGGAGGACTTCAATCTACTCTCTTCTTCATGCTGCAAGACGGAGGCTGCCAGAAGCGTAGTCTTCGATAGGACTAGCTATCCCCCTCTTATTCTGGCATTCTGCAGTTCAGTCCACCGATATGGCCTCCTTACACATATACCCATGCATATGTAGTGTAGTTCCTTGCTTGCGAGTACTTTGGATGAGTACTCACGGTTGCTTTCTCCCCACTTTTTCCCCTTTCCTTTCTTTCTGGTTGTCGCAACCAGATGCTGGAGTCCAGGAGCCAGACGTCACCGTCGACGACGACCCCTACTACACCGGAGGTGCATACTACTACGTGCAGCCCGCTGACGACGACCAGGAGTAGTTAGGAGGATCCCAGGCAGGAGGCCTGCGCCTCTTTCGATCTGTATCCCAGTTTGTGCTAGCCATCTTATGGCAACTTGTTTAACTTATGTCTGTACTCAGATATTGTTGCTTCCGCTGACTCGTCTATGATCGAGCACTTGTATTCGAGCCCTCGAGGCCCCTGGCTTGTATTATGATGCTTGTATGACTTATTTTATGTTTTAGAGTTGTGTTGTGATATCTTCCCGTGAGTCCCTGATCTTGATCGTACACATTTGCGTGCATGATTAGTGTACGATTGAATCGGGGGCGTCACAGCACTCCTCTTCATATTTTCATAAGAAAGAAATCTAACATTAGAAGGGATAACCGAGTTTGGAATAGTTGAGCTCTGTAGTTCCCCCATCATGAACCTAGCTCGGAGGCGAGAGGTGACTTCTTGATCCTCCATGGCATCTACTCTCATCAAGTCAGCCTCCATCTCTTCCTCCGTTGCTGGCCCAAAGTGGTCAGCGTCGCTGTTTGCCCTTGGTTCCGGTGCCGGATTAGATACCCGGCTCTCCCCGATTGACTCTTGAGAAGACATCTTGCTCTAATCTGCAGCAACAACAGCTCAAAAACAAAAACAGAGGTTTGCATAATACGGGAGTCAAAACCTTCGGGAGATTATATAATGAATTTTTACTGACCAAAATACGTAACGTGCAAGAAAACAGAGTCCGGAAGGCACACGAGGTGCTCACGAGGTAGGGGGCGCGCCCACCACCCTCATGGGGCCCTCGTGTCCTTCCCGGACTGCTACTTATTTTTCTATTTTTTTAAATATTCCAAAACGGAGAAATATTGCCTTAAAAATTGTTTTGGAGTCGGTTTGCTTACCGTACCACATACCTATTCTTTTTCGGAGTCTGCAACGTTCTGGAAAGTGTCCCTTATGTATTCCTCCGGGGTTACGGTTTCAATAATATTGGTTTCAACATTTATGGGATTACCCGAGATATAATGTTTGATTCTTTGACCGTTTACCACCTTCGGATTTTGTGCCTTCAAAGTTGTTGATCTTTATGGCACCGGAACAATAGACCTCTTTGATAACATAGGGCCTTCCCATTTAGAGAGACGTTTTCCTGCAAAAAATCTTATGTGCAGTTCTATCTCCAGCGTGGTGTCCTCCATAAGCCTCGGAATGACACTTGCGTAGGATCTGTTCCTGTTCATGCTCAGGTACACAACGTCTAATAACACCATATACTCCTTCTTTATAAAGATGTGGGTCATCCCAAAAGTAATGTCTTAAATCATAGAAAAACTTTTTCTTTTGCTGGTATGTGAAGCTAGGTGGTATAAGCTTAGCAACAATGTAATTAGTATAATCAGCATACCATGGAGTACTGCTAGAAGTACTTATAACATTTAATTGTTCATCAGGAAAGCTATCATTAATAGGTAGTGGGTCATCAAGAATATTTTCTAACCTAGACAAGTTGTCTGCAACGGGGTTCTTAGCTCCCTTTCTATCAACAATATGCAAATCAAATTCTTGTAGCAAGAGAACCCATCTAATAAGTCTAGGTTTAGCATCTTTCTTTTCCATAAGATATTTAATAGCAGCATGATCAGTTTGAATAGTTACTTTAGAATCAACAATATAAGATCTAAACTTATCACAAGCAAATACAACTGCTAAGAGCTCTTCTTCAGTAGTAGCATAATTTCTTTGAGCATTGTCTAGAGTCTTACTAGCATAATAACATTTAATTTCTTATCAACTCTTTGCCCTAGGACAACACCTACAGCATAATCACTAGCATCACACATAATTTCAAAGGGTAAATTCCAAGCAAGTGGCTGAACAACAGGTGCAGAGACTAATGCTTTCTTAAGTATTTCAAATGCTTCTACACAATCATCATCAAAGACAAATGGTGTATGTTTTTGCAGTAAATTAGTCAGAGGCCGAGAAATTTTTGAGAAGTCCTTAATGAACCTCCTGTAAAATCCGGCATGACCAAGGAAACTTCTTGTACCTTTGATGTCCTTGGGACATGGCATCTTTTCAATAGCATCAACCTTGGCTTTATCAACTTCAATACCTCTTTCAGAAACTTTATGCCCCAAGACAATACCTTCATTAACCATAAAGTGGCACTTTTTTCCCAATTCAAGACAAGATTAGTTTCTTCACATCTCTGCAAAACTCAATCAAGATTGCTCAAGAAATCATCAAAATAGGACCCATAGACGGAAAAATTGTCCATGAAAACCTCACAAATCTTTTCACAGAAGTCAGAGAATATAGCCATCATGCATCTTTGAAAGGTAGCAGGTGCATTACATAAACCAAAAGGCATACGTCTATAAGCAAAAGTACCAAAAGGGCATGTAAAAGTAGTGTTTGATTGATCTCTAGCCGACACAGGTATTTGAGAGAAACCAGAATAACCATCTAGAAAGCAATAGTGTGTATGTTTGCATAATCTTTCTAGCATTTGATCAATAAAAGGTAAGGGGCAATGATCTTTCTTAGTAGCTTTATTTAATTTGCGGAAATCAATTACCATCCTATAGCCTGTGATAATTCTTTGTGAAATCAATTCATCTTTATCATTAGGAACAACAGTAATACCTCCCTTCTTAGGGACACAATGGACATGACTTACCCACTCACTATCAGCAACAGGATAGATTATACCAGCCTCCAGAAGCTTTAATATTTCTTTTCTTACCACTTCTTTCATTTTAGGATTCAGACGTCATTGAGGATCACGAACTGGTTTGGCATCTGCTTCCAAATTTATTTTATGTTGACATAGAGTGGGACTAATGCCCTTAAGATCATCAAGAGTATATCCAATAGCAGCACAATGCTTCTTCAGAGTTTTCAATAATCTTTCTTCTTCATGCTCTGAAAGGTTAGAACTAATAATAACAGGATATATCTTCTTTTCATCAAGATAAGCATATTTAAGATTATCAGGCAATGGTTTAAGCTCAAACATGGGATCACCCTTGGGTGGAGGAGGATCCCCTAAAATTTCAACAGGCAAATTATGTTGCAGAATAGGTTCCTGTTTAAAGAATACTTCATCTATTTCCCTTCTTTCATTCATGAACATATCATTTTCATGGTTTAGCAAATAGTGTTCTAAAGGATCAGTAGGAGGTACGGCAATAGAAGCAAGACCAATAATTTCATCCTTACTAGGTAATTCTTCCTCACGATGTTGTTTACTAAATTTAGAGAAATTAAACTCATGAACCATATCATCCAAGCCAATAGTTACAACATTCTTTTCGCAATCTATCCTAGCATTCACAGTGTTCAAGAAGGGTCTACCAAATATAATGGGACAAAAGCTATCTTGCGGAGAAGTAAGAACAAGAAAATCAGCAGGATATTTAGTTTTCCCACACAAGACTTCAACATCTCTAACAATTTCAATTGGTGAAATAGTATCTCTATTGGCAAGTTTAATTGTTACATCAATACCTTCTAACTCAGCAGGTGCAATTTCATTCTTAATTTCTTCGTATAAAGTATGCGGTATAACACTAGAACTAGCACCCATATCACATAAGCCATGATAATAGTGATCTCCTATTTTAACAGAAATAATAGGCACGCCTACCATAGGTCTATGTTTATCTTTATCACAAGGTTTAGCAATTCTAGCAGTTTCACCTTCGAACTGGATAATATGCCCATCAATATTATCAGACAAGAGATCTTTAACAATAGAAATATTAGGTTCTACTTTAACTTGCTCAGGAGGTGTATAAGTTCTAATATTGCTTTTACGAACAACAGTTGAAGCTTTAGCATGATCCTTTATTCTAACAGGGAAAGGTGGTTTCTCAACATAAGAAGTAGGAACAATAGGATCATTATAAGTGACAGTCTTTTCTTCAACTTTAATAGGTGCAACTACTTTTACTTCTATGGGAGGATGATATTTAAACCACTTCTCCTTAGGGAGATCAACATAAGTAGCAAAAGATTCACAGAAAGAAGCTACTATTTCAGAGTCAAGTCCATATTTAGTGCTAAACTTACGAAAAATATCAGTATCCATAAAAGATTTAACACAATCAAACTTAGGTGTCATACCTGACTCTTTACCTTCGTCGAGGTCCCAATCTTCAGAGTTGCGTTTAATTCCATCCAATAAATTCCATCTGAATTCAGTAGTCTTCATCATAAAAGAGCTAGCACAAGAAGTATCGAGCATGGTGCGATTGTTATCAGAAAGCCGAGCATATAAATTTTGAATAATCATTTCTCTTGAGAGCTCATGATTGGGGCATGAATATAACATTGATTTAAGTCTCCCCCAAGCTTGAGCGATGCTTTCTCCTTTGCGAGGCCAGAAATTATATATATAATTGCGATCACGATGAACAAGATGCATAGGTAATACTTTCGATGAAATTCCAGCTTCAATCTTTTATAGTCCCATGATCTCATATCATCACATAGCCTATACCATATCAATGCGTCTCCCTTCAAAGATAAAGGGAAGACCTTCTTCTTAGCAACATCATCGGGTATACCTGCAAGCTTAAATAATCCACAAACTTCATCTACATACATTAAGTGCTCATCAGGATGCTTTGTTCCATCTCCTGTAAAAGGGTTAGCTAGCAGTTTTTCCATCATACCCGAAGGAAATTCAAAAGGAGTTTCATTTTCAATAGGTTCAGTAGGTTGAGGAGCAACTCTTTGCTCTACTGGACGGGGTGGAGATACCCCGAACAAGCCCCTCAGAGAATTACTTTCCATACTAACAAGTGACAGTAAATTTCAGCACACTATATAAATTTTTCCTTACCAAATTCCACCTACCAAAGGCGCTACACTCCCCGGCAACGGCGCCAGAAAAGAGTCTTGATGACCCACAAGTATAGGGGATCTATCATAGTCCTTTCGATAAGTAAGAGTGTCAAACCCAACGAGGAGCAGAAGGAAATGATAAGCGGTTTTCAGCAAGGTATTCTCTGCAAGTACAGAAATAAGTGGTAACAAATAGTTTTGTGATAGGATAAATTGTAACGAGCAACAAGTAACAAAAGTAAATAAAGTGCAGCAAGATGGCCCAATCCTTTTTGTAGCAAAGGACAAGCCGGAACAAACTCTTATAATAGGAAAAAGCGCTCCCGAGGACACATGGGAATATCGTCAAGCTAGTTTTCATCACGCTCATATGATTCGTGTTCGATACTTTGATAATTTGATATGTGGGTGGACCGGTGCTTGGGTGCTGTTCTTACTTGAACAAGCATCCCACTTATGATTAACCTCTATTGCAAGCATCCGGAACTACAACAAAAGTATCAAGGTAAACCTAACCATAGTATGAAACATATGGATCCAAATCAGCCCCTTACGAAGCAACGCATAAACTAGGGTTTAAGCTTCTGTCACTCTAGCGACCCATCATCTACTTATTACTTCCCAATGCCTTCCTCTAGGCCCAAATAATGGTGAAGTGTTATGTAGTCGACGTTCACATAACACCACTAGAGGCTAGACAACATACATCTTATCAAAATATCAAATGAATACCAAATTCACATGACTACTAATAGCAAGACTTCTCCCTTGTCCTTAGGAACAATCGTAATTACTCACAAAGCATATTCATGTTCATAATCAGAGGGGTAATAATATGCATATAGGATCTGAACATATGATCTTCCACCAAATAAACCAACTAGCATCAACTACAAGGAGTAATCAACACTACTAGCAACCTACTAGCACCAATCCCGGACTTTGAGACAAGAATTGGATACAAGAGATGAACTAGGGTTTGGAGATGAGATGGTGCTGGTGAAGATGTTGATGGAGATTGCCCTCTCCCGATGAGAGGAGCGTTGGTGATGACGATGGTGATGATTTCCCCCTCCCAGAGGGAAGTATCCCCGGCAGAATAGCTTTGCCGGAGCTCTAGATTGGTTCCGCCAAGGTTCTGCCTCGTGGCAGCGGAGTCTCTTCCCGAAAGGTTCCTTTGATTTTTTTCTCATCGAAAGACTTCATATAGGAGAAGATGGACGTCGGAGAGCCACCAGGGGGCCCACGAGGTAGGGGGGCGCGCCCTAGGGGGGGCACCCTCGTGAGCAGGGTGTGGGCCCCCTGGCCTTCATCTTTGGCGAGGATTTTTCTTTATTTATTCTAAGATGTTCCATGGAGTTTCAGGAGTTTTGGAGTTGCACAGAATAGGTCTCTAATATTTGCTCCTTTTCCAGCCCAGAATTCCAACTGCCGGCATTCTCCCTCCTTATGTAAACCTTGTAAAATAAGAGAGAATAGCCATAAGTATTGTGACATAAAGTGAAATAACAGTCCATAATGCAATAAATATCGATATAAAAACATGATGCAAAATGGACGTATCACACATCTTCATCGATCGGTGTTGGGGATATTACTACTGGATGTAAACCGGCCCGGAGTAACCGGATTAACTCTATGAAGATAGAAGCCCATAAAGACGTGAGGATGGTGGCGCTTTACGAAGGCCCAAGGCCCAAAGGCAGGTTAAGGCCTGTAGATGTAAACCGACTTTCTCATGTAACTTGCATTGTAAGATAGGAAGGTGTGACGCCCGGGTAATTAAGCTACAGTGATCCTCTGCTAATGGTGCCACGTCACCTCGTTTATAGTTGTTAATCTCGAGTTAGTTCGAAACCGATTCAAATTCAAATTCAAAAATATGCAAACAATAAAAGTTTTCAAATATTAAAACTAAAATGATCGGAGTGAACCAAATATTGCATAGATAATAATGGTGGGGAAACCAACATTTCTTATAATATTTAATTTCACTAAAATAACCAAAGCTTAGGGCAAAACAATTACTTTAATGCCTTTTATAAAGATATAGTAATATAACTAAATTAATAGTGTGCCAAAATAATTATGGCAGAGGCCTAATTAGTAATACTAATTTAGGTGCTAACTTGGTATTTTATAAAAAGAAATTAATAGAAACTTTAAATGAAAACAGTAAAGAAATAAAAGAGAAATAATAAAAGAAAAAAAAAGGAAAGAACCCCCCCCCCCCACTGGGCTACGGCCCCGCAAGCCACCGCCCCCCCTTTGGGGCCTCGACCCACTAGGCCCAGCCGGCCACCCCACTTAACCCCCTCCCGGTCCACACCAAACCCTAACCCCTCTCCCCACGATCCACATCCCCCCCACGACCCGATCTGGATCGGGGGCGCTCGACTCCCCCCGACCCCGCCTCTCCTTCGTTACCCCGCGGCGCTCCCGACGCCGGCGCCCATTCCCGGTGCCGCCCCGCCGCCGCTGGGGCTCACGCCTCGACGCGCCGGCCTCGTCACAGTCCCCTCCCCGCCTCTCCTCAGACACCCGTGGCGCCCCGAGGCCGACGTCGCCACCCATCGCCGACGCCGCCCCGTCGCTCGTCGTCCCCGACTCCTCCTCGCGCACATTTTTGCACATCTACAGGGCCCGGTGAGGCCCCCTCCTCCGTTTCCCCCCTCTCCTCCCCCCCCATCGCCGTAGGTCGCCCCGTCGTCACGCCCGAGCTCGCGTTCACCGCGCCCTCGCTTGCGCCGCCACGCTTGCCGCCGACCCGAGCGTGTAGGCCCCGCGGCTACCTCCTGCCGCGCCTGTCGTGTGCTGTCCTCCCCGTCCTGTGCCCGCCATGCGCAGCCCGTGCGCTGGCCGCGCCGCGGCTGGCCTCTGCCGTGGCCGGCGTCGCCGCCCCCTGGTGGCCTCGGGCGCACACGCCTGCACCCGTTTCGCCGTCCCGCTAAGGCCCTCTGGGCCACTGACATTAGGGACCCACGCCCCTGTTAAAAAAAAGGATTTAATAAAATAAATAAATAAATAATTAAAATAATTAAAATATTAATTAATTAATTAAAGAATTAATTAACTTAATTAAACCTGGTTAGACTAATTAATCATTTAATTAACCTGACTAATCTACTAATTAGATTAATTAATTTAGTTAGTTAGTTATCAGTAAATGACATGCGGGACCCACCGTCAGGTTGACCAAGTCAACCCTGTTGACTGCTGACGTCAGCATGACATCATGCTGACGTCATGAATTCATTTTTCGAATTAATTAATTAATTAATTAAATTCCAGAAATTAATAAAATCTTTAGAAAATCATATCTTTTAATCCGTAACTCGGATGAAAATACTTTCTACATGAAAGTTGCTCAGAACGACGTGACGAATCCGGATACGCAGTCCGTTCGTCCACCACACGCCTCTAACCTATCGAACCTGCAAACTTTCCTCTCCGGTTCATCTGCCTGACAGACGTCCGGAACCGGGAAAACTTCCCCGGATGTTTTTCCCCCCTAACCAGTACCCCCTCATACCACGTTAGGGCACGCCTAGCATCGCTTCTTGACATGTCATGCATCGATATGCATCTGTTTGCTTGTATTCATTGTTTCTTCCCCCTCTTCTCTCCGGTAGACTACGAGACCGACGCTGCTGCTGCCCAGTTCGACTACGGAGTTGACGACCCCTCTCTCTTGCCAGAGCAACCAGGCAAGCCCCCCCCTTGATCACCAGATATCGCCTATTCTTCTCTATACTGCTTGCATTAGAGTAGTGTAGCATGTTACTGCTTTCTGTTGTACCTATTCTGATGCATAGCCTGACATTGATGCTACACCTGTTGATACCTTACCTGCAATCCTAAGTGCTTAGTATAGGATGCTAGTTTATCATCATCGGCCCTACATTCTTGTCAGTCTGCCTTGCTATACTATCGGGCCGTGATCACCTGGGAGGTGATCACGGGTATATACTATACATACATACATACTATACAGATGGTGACTAAAGTCGGGTCAGCTCGAAGAGTACCCGCGAGTGATTCACGGATTGGGGGCTGAAAGGACCTTTGTCCCGACGGCCCTCTGTGTGGATCTTTGTGGCGGAGCGACAGGGCAGGTTGAGACCGCCTAGGAGAGAGGTGGGCCTGGCCCTGTTTGACGTTCGCGGACACTTAACACGCTTAACGAGATCTTGGTATTTGATCTGAGTCTGGCTACGAGCCTATACGCACTAACCATCTACGTGGGAGTAGTTATGGGTATCCCGACGTCGTGGTATCAGCCGAAGCACTTCAGACGTCAGCGACGGAGCGGCGTGCGCCGAATTGGACTGGAACGCCACTAGGCTAGGTCTGCTTTCGGCCGCCCTCGCAACGTGCAGGTGTGCTATGGGCGATGGGCCCAGACCCCTGTGCGCTTAGGTTTAGACCGGCGTGCTGGCCTCTCTGTTGTGCCTAGGTGGGGCTGCGACGTGTTGATCTTCCGAGGCCGGGCATGACCCAGGAAAGTGTGTCCGGCCAAATGGGATCGAGCGTGTTGGGCTATGTGGTGCACCCCTGCAGGGAAGTTTAATCTATTCGAATAGCCGTGATCTTCGGTAACAGGACGACTTGGAGTTGTACCTTGACCTTATGACAACTAGAACCGGATACTTAATAAAACACACCCTTCCAAGTGCCAGATACAACCGGTGGTCGCTCTACCTCAGGGAAATGAGGAGGGGATCGCCGGGTAGGATTATGCTATGCGATGCTACTTGAAGATGTTACTTGGAGATGCTACTTGGAGGACTTCAATCTACTCTCTTATACATGATGCAAGACGAAGGTGACCAGAAGCGTAGTCTTCGATAAGACTAGCTATCCCCCTCTTATTCTGGCATTCTGCAGTTCAGTCCACTGATATGGCCTCCGTACACATATACCCATGCATATGTAGTGTAGTTCCTTGCTTGCGAGTACTTTGGATGAGTACTCACGGTTGCTTTCTCCCCCCTTTTTCCCCTTTCCTTTCTTTCTGGTTGTCGCAACCAGATGCTGGAGTCCAGGAGCCAGACGCTACCGTCGACGACGACCCCTACTACACCGGAGGTGCCTACTACTACGTGCTGCCCGCTGACGACGACCTGGAGTAGTTAGGAGGATCCCAGGCAGGAGGCCTGCGCCTCTTTCGATCTGTATCCCAGTTTGTGCTAGCCTTCTTAAGGCAAACTTGTTTAACTTATGTCTGTACTCAGATATTGTTGCTTCCGCTGACCCGTCTATGATCGAGCACTTGTATTCGAGCCCTCGAGGCCCCTGGCTTGTATTATGATGCTTGTATGACTTATTTTATTTGTAGAGTTGTGTTGTGATATCTTCCCGTGAGTCCCTGATCTTGATCGTACACATTTGCGTGCATGATTAGTGTACGATTGAATCGGGGGCGTCACAAGTTGGTATCAGAGCCGACTGCCTGTAGGAATCCCCCTTCCACACTCCTTGGCCGAAGTGGAGTCTAGACATTACAAAAACTTTTACTAACTTGGCTGTGTGCCTTACGGGCCCACGTCGCCATCGGGTGGTACTAGGATCTTTTACTCCTCGACCTTTACTCTGGGGCTCTGAGCTCTCTTCTATTCGGGTTAAAGGATTTCGCTAAAAACAAAACTAACTTTAGGTTCTCGCAAGTACTTTCTCCCGGAGAGCCACTTGTTACCGATGACCGCCTGCTGCACCAGAAGATTCCGAAGATACTCTACGATGTGCTCTCGAGACTATGTGCCATCGCTTTTGCAATTCACTTCCATCGATAAATCCCTCTGGATAACTACTTACACCTATCGTTCATATTGTCATCCCCAGTTGCTCTTGTTATTACAAGATGTCCTGAAATACTCTTCGATATTCCGAGAATTCTTTACGCTTACTACCCTGCAGTTCCTTGCTGCATGAATACCCCTACGGATAATTACTCGCGCTTGCCGAGTATCCGCTCATCCCCAGTTGTTCTTGTGTTTCACAAAAGTCTTCAAAATAATATTCGATCTTCCGAAAACCCTCTGGAGCCTTTGGCTCTTGAAATTCTTGCTTGCTTGCATTATGGTTAATCCCATAAGTCTCGTAGTCTTAATGACATTCCTTGTCATTATCATTTTGAGTCTGTTGACTCAATATGTTTGCGAATACCCGCAAACATCATTGATCCTTATAAATTACCTTTCCGGCTGAGTTTCCATTCTTTTAGCGGGAATTAGTTCTCGACCAATCCAATTGTCATTGATTGTACCCTAAGGCTATTCAATTTATCCATCCCTAATGAGAGCATTGCTTTTGATCCCTTCATTTGGAAATCATAATTCCTTTGCATTTGACAATTGAGTTAGTCAGTTGTTTCTATAATCTGATCTCCTTGCATTCTTCTTCCTCTAGTTGAGTACCGATGCTCACGTCAGATCCCTTGTGGACCATCAGGCCCATTGTTGGATTTTATCCGTCAGCATCCTCCATATTCAATAACCTTGTGAGCCTTCCCTTGGATACATAATGCCCTTGGTAATTGTATCATCTACTTTCTCAACCTTGCTCTACTTTCGAGCTTGTGTTATTTACTCCTGAAGTTTGTGGTATATGTTCCTAGGAGGCCCTGATGGGTTGGACATATGCTTTTCTTTAAACTGTGTGAACCCGGAAACCACTACCGGTCATACTCTACTAGTGTTATGTCAGATAAAATTTCAACACACAATTTCGTTGAAGGCGAGAAGTGAATGAAAGGTTATGCATTAAAGAAGTGGGAGTCGACCTTGAACTTTGTGTTCATGCCCATGGACCCGATGTACATCTTCTCATCGAAGCTTCTTTTAAAATTAATTATTCCCTTGATATAAGTTCATCTTATATCTGGGGTATGGCCTTTTACAATCGTGGTTCCGACCATGTTCTCTTTTAAATACCATTTCTCGTGCAAGATTAAGCACTTGTCTTCTGTAGAGCAATACCCCCAGTCCAACCCTTACTCTGATCTACCATCGAGTATTACACTCTGGTATCTCGAAAATATCATGGAACTGCATAACTTTTTATGGGTTCTTCGTCAACTGTTATTTCTCACCGATTCCAATTTTCCTAGGTTCTGGGTTGTCGTCAACCGAGAACACCGATATGTGAACCGAGTCTGCACTATGGTTCAACAACTTTTGATAATCTTCTTTATGTACGAGTTTGTACCCGATCGCGTCATTTCTAGCCTGTTCGGCTACATCCTTACCATGCTAATTTTAATTGTGCTACTTGGTCCTTTCCGGAGCACAAATTTCGACGATGAGCTAATCTTGCATCGATCTTCCTCGTCATATCGTTTCACCTTGAACATCAAACTTGATTACGAGTTTGTGTCGTACCCTTGGTTCCAATAACCTTTCGCTTCACCATTCATTTGACTTGGTGTCGTCGCTGATTGATTACGTCTTCCTGAAATCTCTCGACAAATGTGCCGTGATCATCATCAACCTTTATGAGCTCTTCCAGGATATCAATCGAATTCATGATGAGAAATACCATCCTTGCCCATGATGATTTGTCTTATCATCGGCCACTTTATTGCCTTACCTCCAACACAAACATGATCGTGCTTTGTATTATACCTTGAGTTCCTTGCTACCCAGCATTTGATCTTCCTTACCTCGGAAGTATTACCATCTCTTTTTGTCAAGAATGTGGTGGGAATTTCACCACCTCTTAAGGATTCTTGATATCAAAATGCTTCTTGCCATCTTCGTTCATTTCTTGGTCCCTGTGTTAATTCCAGCAAGTGAACGGTGTTGTTTGGATTCTTTCCTTCTAGCAACCCTATTTCTTTGAAGTTAATGGTCGAAGGTTCATTCTTAGGCTATTGATTATTGAATCACCATTCTGACATTGGGCGTGCAACCCAACCCATATTTCGGGTGCACCTTTCAACCAATGTTTAATTGGGTATGTTCTCCTTGAGTATACCTCATTATATTATCTGATCTGACAAATGTTATTTCCTTGTTCACATAATTGTGGAAATCCATCTTTTGAAAATCTCAATGGATTGTCGCTGAGTCCATCAGCCACCTCCTTGTCCTCTCCTTGGGTTAATGATGGACTCTTGTTAACGGAAATCGCTTCATAGTTCATTTCCCTGAGAATCTTACCATGTCATCTCGTCGATTTGTGTTGCGCCTTTTCTTCTCGGACATCCCGAGTCTCAGGTATCCTGACACCAATCGGATCCGAATCCCGGTCAGCTAAGATGGTTGGGACAACGTTCAGAGAGTTATGATGTTGATCCTTGATGACCCGGTAGCATGATGTCATGCCTAGCACCCCCCCCCCCGGCTGGAGGATCTATCATTATAGATTCCTTTTCAGCAAGGTTATCCATTCATCCATGAGGAAATTGTAAGACTTATTCTACCAGTTATTCCTGATGGATCCTTTGTGTTTCCAAAGTTTGATCTTCACCTGAAGACCATGTCAATGCTACCTCGAAGCATGTCAATGGTGCTCCGATTCTCAACAAGAACATTTGAAGCCCAATGCTAAATGTTACTTGCTCAATTACCCCAAACACCGTTGCATCGGTAATGTCATGAAATTTCTCTCCCCTTTCCTAAGGAGTTTTCTACATTATATCCTGCCAAGGATATCATGCTCTGCTTGTCCTTGGGAAGGATATACCCCTGGAAAATGTGTTTCAACACATTTTCCTTTCCATTGTTCTGTTTAACCTGGTAATCACCTTTCCTTTCCTTTGGTTTGCTTAACCCTTCTTGTGATCTATATTATATAAGCAGTAGTAATCTTCTGCTTATGTAAAACACGTTAGTGTACAACCGTGCCAGTAAGACCCTGTTCCTACTGTGGATGACATTTCGGTAGCCACCGACGGACGGGAACTTTGCCTATTGGCCCGCCTCGTTCAACGAGCAGGAAAATGGTTCTCTTCGTCCCTCGCCCTTGGTATCGAGGTTGTTGCCGACATAACTGACAGGCTACCCTCTGACACGCCTTACTATCATGACCGTGCAAGATGTCGGCCCCCTTCCTACTTTCAACCACATGGTGGGCCCATAACCCACAGTTCCACAGGATCGAAACCTGACTCTCCTGCACACCCCAGTTCCAAAGTTATTCCTCCCGCGTGGACTCGTAAGTAATTCATGAGCCACCTTTCCGATGAGATCATTAATTCTGGCATCGGACACAATACTTATTCCTGTTGCTCTGAACCCCATTCACACTCTGTTTCAGGCAATGAACGATTGCCTATCCGCTTGAAACTTCTTATTGCACCGTCTTACTTTGCTCTCGATGTGTTTCATTTGTTCAACTCGAGAGATACTCATATGTTCATACTTGGGAAACCCCTAGAAGATTTTCCCTTGTAACATCCTATCGTTGTAGAGCTGCCCCTTACCTATTCGTAAGTACGATGGAGATCCCGAAGAAAGGATGACAAATTGATCATGGTGACTTGAAGCAGTGAAATGAAGACATCAACGAAAGGGGTCAACCTCTTCGAAAGGGAAGCCAAGACCGAGAAGACTCGTTAGGTTTTTCGCTACCAACACCTTCGCCCCTTACTCCACCGCTTAAATCTCGGGACGAGATTTCTTGTAGTGGAGGAGAATTGTGACGCCCGGGTAATTAAGCTACAGTGATCCTCTGCTAATGGTGCCACGTCACCTCGTTTATAGTTGTTAATCTCGAGTTAGTTCGAAACCGATTCAAATTCAAATTCAAAAATATGCAAACAATAAAAGTTTTCAAATATTAAAACTAAAATGATCGGAGTGAACCAAATATTGCATAGATAATAATGGTGGGGAAACCAACATTTCTTATAATATTTAATTTCACTAAAATAACCAAAGCTTAGGGCAAAACAATTACTTTAATGCCTTTTATAAAGATATAGTAATATAACTAAATTAATAGTGTGCCAAAATAATTATGGCAGAGGCCTAATTAGTAATACTAATTTAGGTGCTAACTTGGTATTTTATAAAAAGAAATTAATAGAAACTTTAAATGAAAACAGTAAAGAAATAAAAGAGAAATAATAAAAGAAAACAAAAAAAAGGAAAGAACCCCCCCCCACTGGGCTACGGCCCCGCAAGCCACCGCCCCCCCTTTGGGGCCTCGACCCACTAGGCCCAGCCGGCCACCCCACTTAAC
Source organism: Triticum aestivum (assembly GCF_018294505.1). Classification (NCBI taxonomy): domain Eukaryota; kingdom Viridiplantae; phylum Streptophyta; class Magnoliopsida; order Poales; family Poaceae; genus Triticum; species Triticum aestivum. Next base: position 578,097,647 of record NC_057800.1, read on the forward strand.
CCCCTCCCGGTCCACACCAAACCCTAACCCCTCTCCCCACGATCCACATCCCCCCCCACGACCCGATCTGGATCGGGGGCGCTCGACTCCCCCCGACCCCGCCTCTCCTTCGTTACCTCGCGGCGCTCCCGACGCCGGCGCCCATTCCCGGTGCCGCCCCGCCGCCGCTGGGGCTCACGCCTCGACGCGCCGGCCTCGTCACAGTCCCCTCCCCGCCTCTCCTCAGACACCCGTGGCGCCCCGAGGCCGACGTCGCCACCCATCGCCGACGCCGCCCCGTCGCTCGTCGTCCCCGACTCCTCCTCGCGCACATTTTTGCACATCTACAGGGCCCGGTGAGGCCCCCTCCTCCGTTTCCCCCCTCTCCCCCCCCGTAGCCGTAGGTCGCCCCGTCGTCACGCCCGAGCTCGCGTTCACCGCGCCCTCGCTTGCGCCGCCACGCTTGCCGCCGACCCGAGCGTGCAGGCCCCGCGGCTACCTCCTGCCGCGCCTGTCGTGTGCTGTCCTCCCCGTCCTGTGCCCGCCATGCGCAGCCCGTGCGCTGGCCGCGCCGCGGCTGGCCTCTGCCGTGGCCGGCGTCGCCGCCCCCTGGTGGCCTCGGGCGCACACGCCTGCACCCATTTCGCCCGTCCCGCTAAGGCCCTCTGGGCCACTGACATTAGGGACCCACGCCCCTGTTAAAAAAAAGGATTTAATAAAATAAATAAATAAATAATTAAAATAATTAAAATATTAATTAATTAATTAAAGAATTAATTAACTTAATTAAACCTGGTTAGACTAATTAATCATTTAATTAACCTGACTAATCTACTAATTAGATTAATTAATTTAGTTAGTTAGTTATCAGTAAATGACATGCGGGACCCACCGTCAGGTTGACCAAGTCAACCCTGTTGACTGCTGACGTCAGCATGACATCATGCTGACGTCATGAATTCATTTTTCGAATTAATTAATTAATTAATTAAATTCCAGAAATTAATAAATTCTTTAGAAAATCATATCTTTTAATCCGTAACTCGGATGAAAATACTTTCTACATGAAAGTTGCTCAGAACGACGTGACGAATCCGGATACGCAGTCCGTTCGTCCACCACACGCCTCTAACCTATCGAACCTGCAAACTTTCCTCTCCGGTTCATCTGCCTGACAGACGTCCGGAACCGGGAAAACTTCCCCGGATGTTTTTCCCCCCTAACCAGTACCCCCTCATACCACGTTAGGGCACGCCTAGCATCGCTTCTTGACATGTCATGCATCGATATGCATCTGTTTGCTTGTATTCATTGTTTCTTCCCCCTCTTCTCTCCGGTAGACTACGAGACCGACGCTGCTGCTGCCCAGTTCGACTACGGAGTTGACGACCCCTCTCTCTTGCCAGAGCAACCAGGCAAGCCCCCCCTTGATCACCAGATATCGCCTATTCTTCTCTATACTGCTTGCATTAGAGTAGTGTAGCATGTTACTGCTTTCTGTTGTACCTATTCTGATGCATAGCCTGACATTGATGCTACACCTGTTGATACCTTACCTGCAATCCTAAGTGCTTAGTATAGGATGCTAGTTTATCATCATCGGCCCTACATTCTTGTCAGTCTGCCTTGCTATACTATCGGGCCGTGATCACCTGGGAGGTGATCACGGGTATATACTATACATACATACATACTATACAGATGGTGACTAAAGTCGGGTCAGCTCGAAGAGTACCCGCGAGTGATTCACGGATTGGGGGCTGAAAGGACCTTTGTCCCGACGGCCCTCTGTGTGGATCTTTGTGGCGGAGCGACAGGGCAGGTTGAGACCGCCTAGGAGAGAGGTGGGCCTGGCCCTGTTCGACGTTCGCGGACACTTAACACACTTAACGAGATCTTGGTATTTGATCTGAGTCTGGCTACGAGCCTATACGCACTAACCATCTACGTGGGAGTAGTTATGGGTATCCCGACGTCGTGGTATCAGCCGAAGCACTTCAGACGTCAGCGACGGAGCGGCGCGCGCCGAATTGGACTGGAACGCCACTAGGCTAGGTCTGCTTTCGGCCGCCCTCGCAACGTGCAGGTGTGCTATGGGCGATGGGCCCAGACCCCTGTGCGCTTAGGTTTAGACCGGCGTGCTGGCCTCTCTGTTGTGCCTAGGTGGGGCTGCGACGTGTTGATCTTCCGAGGCCGGGCATGACCCAGGAAAGTGTGTCCGGCCAAATGGGATCGAGCGTGTTGGGCTATGTGGTGCACCCCTGCAGGGAAGTTTAATCTATTCGAATAGCCGTGATCTTCGGTAACAGGACGACTTGGAGTTGTACCTTGACCTTATGACAACTAGAACCGGATACTTAATAAAACACACCCTTCCAAGTGCCAGATACAACCGGTGGTCGCTCTACCTCAGGGAAATGAGGAGGGGATCGCCGGGTAGGATTATGCTATGCGATGCTACTTGAAGATGTTACTTGGAGATGCTACTTGGAGGACTTCAATCTACTCTCTTATACATGATGCAAGACGAAGGTGACCAGAAGCGTAGTCTTCGATAAGACTAGCTATCCCCCTCTTATTCTGGCATTCTGCAGTTCAGTCCACTGATATGGCCTCCGTACACATATACCCATGCATATGTAGTGTAGTTCCTTGCTTGCGAGTACTTTGGATGAGTACTCACGGTTGCTTTCTCCCCCCTTTTTCCCCTTTCCTTTCTTTCTGGTTGTCGCAACCAGATGCTGGAGTCCAGGAGCCAGACGCTACCGTCGACGACGACCCCTACTACACCGGAGGTGCCTACTACTACGTGCTGCCCGCTGACGACGACCTGGAGTAGTTAGGAGGATCCCAGGCAGGAGGCCTGCGCCTCTTTCGATCTGTATCCCAGTTTGTGCTAGCCTTCTTAAGGCAAACTTGTTTAACTTATGTCTGTACTCAGATATTGTTGCTTCCGCTGACCCGTCTATGATCGAGCACTTGTATTCGAGCCCTCGAGGCCCCTGGCTTGTATTATGATGCTTGTATGACTTATTTTATTTGTAGAGTTGTGTTGTGATATCTTCCCATGAGTCCCTGATCTTGATCGTACACATTTGCATGCATGATTAGTGTACGATTGAATCGGGGGCGTCACAGAAGGATAGAGACCGAGCCGGACACGTTTATAATCCGGCCTCGGGACTCTGTAAACCGGCGGGCGTCAACCTGTGTATATAAAGGGACGACCTGACAGCGGTTTAAGGACAACAGACAATAACTCGAGAGCCAGGCAAAGCGGATTCGCTCCCTGGTCATCGAAACCTTAGCAATACCAACACAACTAGACATAGGCTTTTACCTTCATCGAAGGGGCCGAACTAGTATAAAAACCCTTGTGCCCCTTGTCCGGTTTAACCCCTTTAAACTAACCCGTAGCGATGGCTCCACGACTACGTCCTTTCACGAGGACATCTGCCGTGACAAACCCACGACAGTTGGCGCCCACCGTGGGGCTATCGCACGATGGTTTCGAGTTCTTGAAGGGCAGCTTCAAAGGACTCAAGGGATATGCTGTGGGCCAGATGACTAAGAGTCGTCACGGCAAGCTCTACATCGACGACGCAGGATGGGGTCCCGAGGACGGTTCAATTGAATACGGGTACCGGGTCCCCTTTGGCGGGATTCATGTCTTCATCGGCAAGATTGGCGAACCGGGCCCTGAGCCGGACACCTGCATCGACATGATGGAGACGGCTCAGCGTGCAAGCCCTGCCCAGGTTCAGCCTGCAGCAAGGCATGTTTTCGTAGGTGTCATCCATGGAGCAGAATATGAAGATGGACCGGCATCTGATGGGGAAACCGTTATCCATTTCGATGACGAGTCTTCAACCGGAGAGACCGAGTCCCTGTACCAACTGCAAGATGGCCGGTTTAGCGGAGGTTCCGATGGCAACGGTATTCCGGACCCCCTCGATCTGCCAAGCCGGGTCGCTGTCTTCATGGTCGGTACACAACCAGTGCAACATTCTTCTACCGCCGCGGCAATGACCTCCAGTTCAGCAGTAGCAACGCCAGCAGGAGCACGAGGCTCAACACCGCCTCTGGCTCAGGTTTTGTCCGATCTGTTCAACACTCTAGCGACATTACTGGTAGCAGAGGTGGATGCTGCAAACCGGGATCAGCATAACGCAGAGATTGCAAAGGTGAAGGATCAGATAGCTTAGGCCAAGGCGGACCTGGCAGCAGAGAACGCCAGGATGGCTACAGAACGGGCCGAGTTAGAAGCTCATGCCTACCGGCTTAGGCTGGATCAGAGTGCCTCAGATGATGTCATGAGAAGGAGATACTGGTCGCACCTCCCGCTGGGTTATGAGCCAAGGAACCTCTTCAACACCCCAGGAGCGGGAATCAGTAACCAACCAGTGATAAACCGGACGGAGGCACCGGGAACAGGAGCATCGGTTCAGCCGTGCACGATGAACCCGCCTCGTCAGAACAACATTGTACCACAGTACGTTCCGACGTCCCCGAGGCATTACTCCAACCCGTTGGATAACATTGTGGCCGCCGCTTCACGATTGGCAGCCCTCCCAATCGACGGCGAGTTACCAGTGGCAATTGAGACACGACGGGCCAGAGAGATCCTTCAAACAGCTTTAAACCAACAGCAGGCTTATTCGCATAGTCGTGAGAGGATTCATTCCACCCCTGTCCAAGTCGGAGCTACAACAGGCATATTGAGGATGAACCGGCCGTGTCAAGCAGTGCACGTCACCGCAACTCGCCGCGAGGGCACAACCTGACAGGTGGTGGTGCTAATGCGCAGGATGTGGTGGATCATGGCCGAGCACGTCGAGAGGCCGAGTTAGCCGCTCAGCACGCAGCTCGTTAACCTACTCCGGTTCGTCCAACCGCCTCGGTGGAGCCGGGTGTGGTCTTCAGTTCTTTGGGGGTGCCCTGCCTCGCCCCAACCTTACGCAATGTACTACTGCCCAAGGATTTCAAAGGCCCTCGCAAGGTACCCAATTACACCGCTGATTTGCAACAAGTCATGGGTTGAGAGTTATGTAACGCCCCGAGACCGATGTGCCAGGTGTCCTCCAGTTATTCGCTGTTGTTGCCTTGTCATTGCTTGCGTGTCATGCATCTCATATCATGTCATCATGTGCATTTCATTTGCATACATGTTCGTCTCATGCATCCGAGTATTTTCCCCGTTGTCCGTTTTGCAATCCGGCGCTCCTATGTCATCCGGTGTTCCTTTCTACCTCTTTTTCATGTGCGGGTGTTAAACGTTTTCGGATTGGACCGGGACTTGTCATGCGGCCTTGGTTTACTACCGGTAGACCACCTATCAAGTTTCATGCCATTTGGACTTCGTTTGATACTCCAACGGTTAACCGAGGGACCGAAAAGGCCTCGTGTGTGTTGCAGCCCAACACCCCTCCAAAGTGGCCCAAAACCCACCTAAACCTCCTCCATCATCTCGGTCGTTTGATCACGATCGCGTGGCCAAAAACCGCACCTAATTTGGAGTCTCCTAGCTCCCTCTACATATATGTATATGTGCCCCTACCGGATTTTCGCGCAGTCTAACCCGAGCCCCGCTCCCTCTCCGCTGCTGGACATGTCCGGACGGCGTCGGACGCGTCCGCGCCACCGCCCGCAGCCACTCACAGCGTGCCACGCGCCCTGCATCCCTCTCCTCCACCGCCGGCCCGCGCAGCCCATAGGGAGCCCGCCCTGGGCCGTCCAGGGCCCGATCCCGCGCGCTCGAGTGCGCCTGCTTCGCCTCCCGATCCAGCCCGTCGCCGGTCGTCTTCTCCGCCGCCGCTCGCCGGAGCTTCGCCGGATCTCGCCGGAGACCTCCAGGAGGCCGGCCCCGTGCCTCTCCCTTCCCTTTCTCTCCTCTGCTCTCGCTCCCCCTCACGAGCTCTCTCTCCGTCACGAGCTCTCTCTCCATGAACCTCGCAGGAACACCATGGCTACCCCGATCTACGCGCTCGCGCCACCCCAAGCCGCCCCTTCGTCGGGAATGGGTTGCCCCGCGCCCAATCTACCCATTCACGGCCTTCCCGACGCTCGCCGGAGTTCCACGCCTCCACGCCATCGCCGTTGACTTCCGCCGGTGCCGTTCTATAGCAGAGAACGAGCTACCCTCGACCTGGATCCAGTTTCGCGCTCGTAGTTTTCCACCAAGTCCCAGAATTTTCATCTTATGTGCACTGGTTTGACCTCGCGTAGCTTCCTGCTCGTAACTCCATTTTGCACGCATTTTATGTCTAAATGTTCATCTCGACGAGTACATCATTTCATCTCATTGCATCATTTTCTTTTGAGCTCATCTTGATGCCCGAAATGCTGTTGGAAGAGGGCTATGTGATGATAGTTTCAGATCTGTTTCAGCAAATGCACTTTTGTCATTTTTGCCATGATTAATGTGTGCATGCTATGATCCTGAGCTCTAGATGTGTTTTGATGTATGCCATGCCATCTTTACAGGGGTGTATGCCATGTATTTTTGTGATCTATGTGGTGACTAGCACAAGCATGCAAAGTAGCCTACTCGATGATGCTGATTTCAGGGACTTAGAATTTCACTAAGTCCCTGTCCTGTTATTGTTTTTATGCCATATGTTCATGTTGTTTCCTAGTGATCCGTGCCTCTTTTGTGGATGATCAGTAAGGATGTTTTGTAGATATTGTGGTGCTCTATCCATCCATGTGTTTGTTTGCAATTATGGAGCACCCTAGCTTGAGTCAATCGAGCTCTACTTTTGCTATAAAATGTTCCTGGTAGATTGTTAACATGTTTAGCAATTTTGCCGAGGTTGTTGCTATTGATCCGTGCATGCTATGTTATTGTTCTTGCCATGTATAGCTTCTATGCCATGTCTATTTGATGGGTGTATGTTTAGTTTGTCATGCAATGCCTCGTAGTGAGTGCATCGAGCTCGTAAACATGCCTACTTGTGAACTGTTTTGCATGCTCCAGTTTTCACAAAGTCTGAATTTGTTTATGTTTTTGCTATGTTCACATGCTTACAATTGTATTTTCTGATCCCTTTTGGCTCATGGTCACTAAGGGACTTTTGTTATATGCTTTGAGTAGCTTCATGGCATGCCTTGCTTTGCCATGATATGTTCCTGTAGCATGTAGTTTTCATGCTCTAAAGTTTGCTTCCTGATGATAAATTCTTGACTTGTTATTTCAGTAAGTCTGTAACCAGTAATCTTTTGCACTTTTGCCATGGTTGTTTGAACCTGTTAATGGATGAATTAGCCGTAGCTCAGTGTTCATCTTTTGTCAAGAATCTTGAGTGGATCCCTGCCATGTATTTTGTTGCTATGTTTGAGTGCTGTAGCATATTTATCTTGATGCATTTAGATGGTCACTTGCTGTTAATCGCAGACCGGTGCCATATTTGCTTTGCTTGCCATTTCCAAACCGTGCATCCGATTCCGGTGATCTTTATATCGATTTCATCTGAAATCAACTCCTCTTTCCAGTGGCACTCTTGGATTTCCAAGTTGAAGCCAGGTCCAATCATTCCTTTCCAAATCATGGATATGTATCGCATACCGCATCCCGCATATCATGCCATGTTCATGTGTTGGTTGTTTACTATGTTGTGTGCTTCTTTCTGGTGTTGCTTCTTCGGGTTGGTTCCGATAACGTCGCGTTTGTGAGGACCCGTTCGACTATGTTCGTTTGTCTTCTTCATGGACTCGTTCTTCTTCCTTGCAGGATTTCAGGCAAGATGACCATACCCTCGAAATCACTTCTATCTTTGCTTGCTAGATGCTCGCTCTTTTGCTATGCCTATGCTACGATACCTACCACTTGCTTATCATGCCTCCCATATTGTTAAGCCAAGCCTCTAACCCACCTTGTCCTAGCAAATCGTTGTTTGGCTATGTTACCGCTTTGCTCAGCCCCTCTTATAGCGTTGTTAGTTGCAGGTGAAGATTGGAGTTTGTTCCTTGTTGGAACATGGATATTTTGTTGGGATATCACAATATCTATTATTTAATTAATGCATCTATATACTTGGTAAAGGGTGGAAGGCTCGGCCTTATGCCTGGAGTTTTGTTCCACTCTTGCCGCCCTAGTTTCCGTCATATCGGTGTTATGTTCCCGGATTTTGCGTTCCTTACACGGTTGGGTTATAATGGGAACCCCTTGACAGTTCGCCTTGAATAAAACTCCTCGAGCAATGCCCAACATTGGTTTTACCATTCTCCACCTAGTCTCTTTTCCCTTGGGAGTCGCGCTCCCGAGGGTCATCATTATTTTAACCCCCCCGGGCCAGTGCTCCTCTGAGTGTTGGTCCAAACTAGAGCCCTGTTGTGATGCCCGGGTAATTAAGCTACAGTGATCCTCTGCTAATGATGCCACGTCACCTCGTTTATAGTTGCTAATCTCAAGTTAGTTCGAAACCAGTTCAAATTTCAAATTTAAAATAAAGGCAAACAATAAAAGTTTTCTAATATAAAACTAAATGTTCGAGTGGAGCCAAATAATTCATAGGTAATTATAGTGGAGAAACCACACTTTTATAAAATTGTTTAAAGGCTCTAAGGTAATTAAAACACAGCTATGACAATTAATTAAATGCCCTTTAAAACTAATAATAATGCAAACTATTTTAATTAGGTGTCAAACTTATTGGGGTAGTAGAATAGATTATAACATTAATTTAGGAGTTGTATTTATATTTTCTAAAACAACAATTAAGAGAATAAAGTAGAAAAGAAAAATAAAGAAAAGAAAGAAATAATAAGACAAAACAGTAAACAAAAAAAAAGATTGAAAGAGCCCCCCCCGGGCCAAACGGCCCAGCTGGCCTCCGCCGCCCGAACGGGCCGGCCCAACCGGCCACCCCCCACTCCCCATTACCCCCCACTCCACCCGTCAAACCCTAGCCCACTCCCCACTTCCTCCACGACGCCCCCCCCCTCGCTCTGGATCTGGATCGGGAGGAGCTCGATCCCCTTCGCCCTCGCTCGATGGCCGACGCCGCCTAGACCTCGCCGGAGGCCACGTCGCCAGACTTCCCCGCCGGCCTGCATCCTCTACGCCGCCTCGTCCTCGTCATCCACCCCACCCCCGCTGCCCTTGCCCTACCGGCCCAGTGAGCTCACGCCTCGCCCTCCTCTCTATCCTCCTCACCGCGCCACCGTATCCCTCTCGCGATCGCGCCTTGTGCTCATCAAGGTGCCGCGCTCGTCGTGCCCCGCGTCGTCGCCCCTTTCACCGCGCCGGCTCCCTCTCCCCTCGGTCCCCGACGAGAACCACCACGCCGGCTCGCCCGTCGCCCCGCCGTGCATAGCACCCTCCACCGCGGCCCCTTTGCTCCCGCGCGAGCTCCGACAACTCCCGAGCAGCGCTGCTAGCCGCGCACCGCAACGCTGCTGCTGCTGCTCGCCGGCCAACACCGTCGACTGCGGCCCCACATTAGCCTGCTCGACGCCGTCGCCCGGTTCGGTCCCCGCCTCCGGCCGTGCTCCCCCTTCCTTCGCGCGTGTGCCCGCGCCCCACCTCGCCGCACCGCCGCGACGCCCTCCCGCCCGAGCGCGCACGCCCCCGTCCACCGGCTACTGCCCCTTGCCCCTCGTTCCTCACTGCGGCCGCCTCTCCACCGGCCACGACCAGTGCACCCTGGTCTGGCCATGGCCTCCCCATGGCCACCGGACCCCCCCTGCTCCGGCGCCCTGCTGGGAACGCCCGCTCGGGCCGCGTCCTGCACCCGCGCCCGCTAAGCGGTGCCCGGTAGGCCTTCCCTGGGTCACAGACATGTGGGGCCCAGCCCCCAGAATGTTTTAATAAAAAAAGAATTAAAAAAAAATACAAAAATAATTAAATAAACAATAATAATTAAATTAATTAATTAATTAAGGAATTAATTAAGTTAATTAATTATAATTAAATTAACCTAATCACTAATTAACCTAATTAATTGTTAGTTAATTAAATCAGAGTACGACGAACGGGACCCACCTGTCAGGTTGACCAAGTCAACTGCTGACGTCATGCTGACATCATGATGACGTCAGCAGACACTATTCTGGATAATGTTGATTAAATTAATTAAATAAATCCTAAAAATGATTTAAATCTTTTAAAATTAATATAAGGTAAACCGTAGCTCGGATCGAAAAACTTTGTACATGAAAGTTGCTCAGAACGACGAGACGAATCGGGATTTGCAGTCCGTTCGTCCGCCACACACCCCTAACCTATCGAACTCGCAACTTTCCCCCTCCGGCTCCTCTGCCCGAAAACATGAAACACCGGGGATATTTTCCCGGATGTTTCCCCCCTTAACCGGCATCACCTCATACCACGTTAGGTCACGCCTAGCATCGTTACTTGTCTTGTCATGCATCGATATGCATCTGTTTACATGGTATTCATTGTTTCTTCCCCTCCTCTTCTCTTCGGTAGACTACGAGACCGACGCCGCTGCTGCTGCCCCGTACGACTACGAGGTTGACGACCACTCTCTCTTGCCAGAGCAACCAGGCAATTCCCCCCCCCTTGATCACCAGATATCACCTACTCTTCTCTATACTGCTTGCATTAGAGTAGTGTAGCATGTTACTGCTTTCTGTTATACCTATCCTGATGCATAGCCTGTCTTTGTTACCACTGTTGTTACCTTTACCTGCAATCTATATGCTTAGTATAGGGTGCTAGTATTCCATCGGTGGCCCTACATTCTTGTCCGTCTGCCGTGCTATACTATCGGGCCGTGATCACTCGGGAGGTGATCACGGGTATATACTATACTTTATACATGATACATGTGGAGACTAAAGTCGGGTCGGCTGGTGGAGCACCCGCGAGTGGATCTTTGAGGCGGAGCGACAGGGCAGGTTGAGACCACCTAGGAGAGAGGTGGGCCTGGCCCTGTTCGGCGTTCGCGGATACTTAACACGCTTAAAGAGATCTTGGTATTTGATCTGAGTTGGCTACGAGCTTATACGCACTAACCATCTACGCGGGAGTAGTTATGGGTATCCCGACGTCGTGGTATCAGCCGAAGCACTTCAGACGTCAGCGACGGAGCGGCGCGCGCCGAATTGGACTGGAATGCCACTAGGCTAGGTCTGCTTTCGGCCGCCCACGCAACGTGCAGGTGTGCTCAGGGCGATGGGCCCAGACCCCTGCGCGCTTAGGTTTAGACCGGCGTGCTGGCCTCTCTGTTGTGCCTAGGTGGGGCTGCGACGTGTTGATCTTCCGCGGCCGGGCATGACCCAGGAAAGTGTGTCCGGCCAAATGGGATCGAGCATGCTGGGTAAGTTGGTGCACCCCTGCAGGGAAGTTAATCTATTCGAATAGCCGTGATCTTCGGTAACAGGACGACTTGGAGTTGTACCTTGACCTTATGACAACTAGAACCGGATACTTAATAAAACACACCCTTCCAAGTTCCACAGACAACCCGGTGATCGCTTTTCCACAGGGCGACGAGGGGAGGATCGCCGGGTAGGGTTATGCTATGCGATGCGACTGGAGATGCTACTTGGAGATGCTACTTGGAGATGCTACTTGGAGATGCTACTTGGGGGACTGCAATCTACTCTCTTCTACTTGCTGCAAGACGGAGGCTGCCAGAAGCGTAGTCTTCAACAGGATTAGCTATCCCCCTTTTATTCTGGCATTCTGCAGTTCAGTCCACCGATATGGCCCTTTACACATATACCCAAGCATATGTAGTGTAGCTCCTTGCTTGCGAGTACTTTGGATGAGTACTCACGGTTGCTTTTCTCCCTCTTTTCCCCTTTCCCTTCTACCTGGTTGTCGCAACCAGATGCTAGAGCCCTGGAGCCAGACGCCACCGACGACGACGACCCCTACTACACCGGAGATGCCTACTACTACGTGCAGCCCGCTGACGACGACCAGGAGTAGTTTAGGAGGATCCCAGGCAGGAGGCCTGCGCCTCTTTCGATCTGTATCCCAATTTGTGCTAGCCTTCTTAAGGCAAACTTGTTTAACTTATGTCTGTACTCAGATATTGTTGCTTCCGCTGACTCGTTTATGATCGAGCACTTGTATTCGAGCCCTCGAGGCCCCTGGCTTGTATTATGATGCTTGTATGACTTATTTATGTTTTAGAGTTGTGTTGTGATATCTTCCCGTGAGTCCCTGATCTTGATCGTACACATTTGCGTGCATGATTAGTGTACGATTGAATCGGGGGCGTCACACCTGTGCAGCGCCCCCTCGGGGAAACTCGAGGTTTGGTTTTAGTTGTACGGAGTGCTCATCTAAGTGTGCCCTGAGAACGAGATATGTGCAGCTCCTATCGGGATTTGTTGGCACATTCGGGCGGTGTTGCTGGACTTGTTTTACCATTGTCGAGGATGTCTTGTAACCGGGATGCCGAGTCTGATCGGATTGTCTTGGGAGAAGGAATATCCTTCATTGACCGTGAGAGCTTGTGATGGGCTAAGTTGGGACACCCCTGTAGGGATTTGAACTTTCGAAAGCCGTGCCCGCGGTTATGGGCAGATGGGAATTTGTTAATGTCCGGTTGTAGAAAACCTAAAGTTTGTCTTAATTAAAATGCATCAACCACGTGTGTAACCGTGATGGTCTCTTCTCGGCGGAGTCTGGGAAGTGAACACGCTGTTGGAGTAATGCTTGACGTAGGTTGTTCTAGGATCACTTCTTGATCATAGTTGTTCGACCGTGCTTTTTTCCTTCTCTTCTCGCTCTCTTTTGCGTATGTTAGCCACCATATATGCTAGTCGCTTGTTGCAGCTCCACCTCATACCTTTTACCCTACCTATAAGCTTAAATAGTCTTGATCGCGAGGGTGTGAGATTGCTGAGTCCCCGTGCCTCACAGATACTTCCAAAACCAGTTTGCAGGTGCCGTTGAACCGTGCAGGTGACGCAACCAAGCTCAAGGAGGAGCTCGATGGAGTTCATGTTCGTTTTGTTGTTCCATTCCCAGTTGATCAGTAGTGGAGCCCAGTTGGGACGACCGGGGATCTGTGTAGCATTTGGGGTAGTCTTCTTTTATTTTGGTTCCGTAGTCGGACCTTGTGTGTATCTGGATGATGTAATGCTTTATTCATTGTATTGTGTGAAGTGGCGAGTGTAAGCCAGCTATGTATTCTTTCCCCTTTATTTATTTACATGGGATGTTGTGAAGATTACCTCACTTGCGACATTGCTTTCAATGCGGTTATGCCTCTAAGTCGTGCTTCGACATGTAGGAGATATAGCCGCATCGAGGGCGTTACAGGTTGGTAATCAGAGCCTTCCCCGACCTTAGGAGCCCCCTGCTTGATCGAATCGTTGGCGTTGTGTAGTCTAGAAAAAAAATGTTTTGAGTCCTTTAGGAATTATATATATCGGAGAGTAGGACTTCTTTTTACTCCTCAGTCCCTTCGTCGCTCTGGTGAGGCATCCTGACATAGAGTTTTAACTCTTCTCTTCTCAAATTTCACTAACACATTTTTTAGGATCACGCGGGTATCTTGGCATCGTTCCGATGATTTTGTGACAAGAACAATGTTCTTGGTGCCTCCTGGCATTTAGGGGATGTGGCAGTGTCCTGGGGAGTTGAGCTTCGAGGTGTTGTCGTCACAATTTTATCGTTGCAGTTCTGGAATACCTGAGTTTCGCTGACATCGAAAATCTCTTTTATGCGGTTGTTGGTGAGATAATCTCGACGCCACCCAGTACTGGGGCGGGAGTTCGGGAAACTCGTATAACGGATGCTTTTCGAAGGTTGAGGTAAATGATTTCCGAAGATTTCTTGGTTATGTGTTGAAGGATGGATATAGCTGGATGTAGGATTTGCTAGTTTTGGGTGAGATATTATGCTTCCCCTGTATCCCCAACACCTGATTGCATAACCGGAAAGTTTAGGGAGTTTATAAGTGGGAATTCAAGTAGCTCTTAGGATATCTTTCCGACATATGTATGATATGAAATTGGGGTTCGACGTCTAGTGGTCCGCCTATCCACGGTTGGTTTTACAGTGGTCTCGTTGTGTCTTAAAGAGTCCTTGGCTATGCCGACTCAGGGCGCTTCGTATGTCATGTGCACTGCCTTGTACATGATGGTGCTGTACGATCGAGCCCGTGTAGGCCCCACCACGAAAACGTCGGACGAAATCTCTATCATATGTTTGTTCCGGCTTATTCCGCAAGCCAACCCTTTGGTTTGTTTTTCTTTCAGTTGTGGTATTCGAGTTGCTTCGAAGTCAAGAGTTGATTCCATACCTTTCCTAAGCGGTGTTCTCATACTCCCATGTGAATACCAATCCTTCATTATAATCAAGATTGTCATGTCAATTCCTTTTTCAACCGGTGTGCTTCTCTTCTACTGGATCCAATCTTTTTCAACATCCGCAAGATCAACTCAAGTCTTTTAACGGTGTTGTTTCATCCGTCCCAAATTGCCTTTGTTTTCCCACCCTCCCACCCTTTTTCTTCGAGGACTCAGATTTCTTTATCAAGTATCCATCTTATTGATGTGAAGTCTCTCCATTCTTTTTCGTCAATATTCTTATCCGGCAATTCTCATGAAGATGCTCTACAAGTTCATCATTATTCGTTCTTTTTTCTCCGGTGGATTCAATTCAAGTTTCGTTGATCATATCCTTTCCTCGTTTTAAATGTTTTCTCATGTCGGTGCACCTCTTTATCATTCACTTCTCACTATTCATTTGTTCCGGAGTGTTGAAGATATCTCAGAAGATTCGAGTTTCCATTCTAAATTCGTTCTAGCTTTTGCGAGGATGTTACCTTATTTAAGCCATTGATTTCAACCGGCGCAATCTATTTTTTAAATCATCAATGGTGTTTCTTTTGAGTGGGCCCTAACCCACAGGTCTTTCCCAGGATCTTACCTGACTCTTCTCATTTTACCGGAGCTTCTCAAATTCTTTTCCAAGTTTGACGTAAGAATGAATTATCATCAGTCAAATGTCTTTCTCCAAGATCTTTCAAATTCTTTTCATCGTTGGCTCAATCTTTTCGCTTTTGATTCTTTCGGAGCGTCTAAATAATTCTTGGTGGTGTTTCTCGTCGTCATTCTCAACACTTGAGGACCGAAGAAGAATTTTTCCTCCATATCTTACTCCATTTTCTTCAAGATTCGTGGGTCTAGCTTAATGCCATCCTCTCATAATTGTTTTTCGATTGTCAGAATTCTTTTCACCCATCCGAAGCAATTCAAGAGTCTTATCACTTTGATTATCCGGACTCCATCAATTCAGGTTTATTCATTCTCAGCTTTTAGTTGTCATTCTCAAATCTTACCGGTGCATCTTTCAAGTGTGTTCTAATCAGCTCGTGATCTCTTCGTTCACTTGTATCTAAATTCTCTTAAACATCTTCGTTCATTTGCTAATTCTTCCCAGTGCTTCGATATATTTCCTTTGATTGTTTACAATTCTTACGGTGGTTTGCTCAAGTTTCTCTTCCATGGTGATCATATCAATTCATTCGTTGTTCCAATCCTACCCGTGGTTCGTTGAAGACCATCTCAAGTTTGTGCTATATCTATCTTAATCTTTTCTACGAGAGTAAGTAGTATGCAAAATCCGTTGCTTGTTATCAAATTTAAATTGATGAAGGATAAGCATAACATAATTTCTATTCCTGTTTCATCCAAGCGATTAATTCCTTATTCCGGAGGCTCATCAAATTCTTGGTTTCACTTGATTCATCTTTCTTTTCTGGAGTTTAAAGCTCTCTAAATTATTTTATCACGGAGATCTATCTAAATCATTACAAGGTTTCACCTTATGTTTTCAACTTCTCTTTCCTTTTGTTTGATCATCCTTTTATTACCGGAGTTCCTCATGGTGGTTCGTCAAGGATTCTTTTCATTCTTCAATTTTTTTTTTCAAGATATCTCTCGGAGCTATGATCCGCCAAGATATACTTCAAGTTTTCTTCTTTTGCAATCCGGAGTGCAATTCTTTCTACCGTATCATTGGAGGTGGTATTATTTCATTCTTGATAATCTGAGTCCATGTTTCATGATTCACATGTTGTTAAGAATGAGGTATTTCAAAATCCACCAATCTCTTCATTGGAGTTATTTTGGATTATATTTCACCTAAAGACTTTCCTAAGGATTGTGGCTATCTATGGTGTTTATAAGTGACCCAATTTCTTCATTTATCCTACCGGTGAAATAAGTTTCTCGTCTCCTTCTTGATATCAAGCCAATCTATTGTTTCGTTAGTGGCAGAATTTCACCTCATAATTTTAAGATGTCTTCCATAAGCCCACATCAAGCTTATTCTTTTCGTTGTTGATTTTCCAACAACTCCGTTCGACCCTTCTCCTAAGGATGCCTTTTTTCAAGCTCTTTTGTGGCAGAAGTTGGCACTTTCTTCTCCATTCTTTTATTTCAATTGTCTATCTTCTATTTCTTTCTTCCAGAGGCATTGTGATGTTCCCCTATTCAACCCTTCTTCTTGTTCTTGTCAGGACCTTATTCTTTTCATGCCTATCGATTTAACCAGAGTGTTGTGCCCTTTTGCTCAAGTTCTTTTTGCCTTATCAAGCCTTGCATCTCTTTTCAACCGGAGTGCTGTCTGAGATCTTTCTTACCCCTTGTTCCATTCATTCAATAGTTCCGGAGGCTGTATGTTGTGATTTCATCAAGTGTCTTCTCATCTTATCAAGTTCTTATTCAATTCCTTTTCTTTTCAATCGGAGTGCTGCCCGAAGTTGTTCTTCCTTGTTCCTCTTTTCTAACGGAGTGTTTTCAACTTCGTTCATCTCCGTTGTATTCTTTTCTCAAATGGCTTAACCTTTTCAAGGTTCTTTGGTCTCACCCGTTTGTCAAAGAAGCAACTTAGTTTTACCTCTTATCGTTCTATTCCATTTTCACTCCGGTGCCATTCTAGATCTCGGGATGAGATCCTCTCGTAGTGGTGGAGTGTTGTAACACCCCGAGACCAATGTGCCAGGTGTCCTCCAGTTATTCGCTGTTGTTGCCTTGTCATTCCTTGCGTGTCATGCATCTCACATCATGTCATCATGTGCATTTCATTTGCATACATGTTCGTCTCATGCATCCGAGTATTTTCCCCGTTGTCCGTTTTGCAATCCGGCGCTCCTATGTCATCCGGTGTTCCTTTCTACCTCTTTTTCGTGTGCGGGTGTTAAACGTTTTAGGATTGGACCGAGACTTATCATGCGGCCTTGGTTTACTACCGGTAGACCGCCTGTCAAGTTTCGTGCCATTTGGACTTCGTTTGATACTCCAACGATTAACCGAGGGACCGAAAAGGCCTCGTGTGTGTTGCAGCCCAACACCCCTCCAAAGTGGCCCAAAATCCACCTAAACCTCCTCCATCATCTCGGTCATTCGATCACGATCGCGTGGCCGTAAACCGCACCTCATTTGGAGTCTCCTAGCTCCCTATATATATATATATATATATATATATATATATATATATATATATATATATATATATATATATATATATATACATATATGCCCCTCCCGGATTTTCGCGCAGTCTAACCCTAGCCCCGCTCCCTCTCCGCCGCCGGACACGTCCGGACGGCGCCGGACGCGTCCGTGCCGCCGCCCGCAGCCACTCACAGCGTGCCACGCGCCCTGTAGCCCTCTCCTCTGCCGGCGGCCCACTGGGAGCCCGCCCTGGGCCGTCCAGGGCCCGATCCCGCGCGCCCGAGCGCGCCTGCTTTGCCTCCCGATCCAGCCCGCCGCCAGTCGTCTTCTCCACCGCCGCTCGCCGGAGCTCCGCCGGGATCTTGCCGGAGACCTCCAGCAGGCCGGCCCCGTGCCTCTCCCTTCCCTTTCTCTCCTCTGCTCTTGCTCCCCCTCACGAGCTCTCTCTTCCTCATGAGCTCTCTCTCCATGAACCTCGCAGGAACACCATGGCCGCCCCGATCTACGCGCTCGCGCCACCCCAAGCCGCCCCTTCGCCGGGAATGGGTTGCGCCGCACCCGATCTACCCATTCACGGCCTTCCCGACGCTCGCCAGAGTTCCACGCCTCCACGCCATCGCCGTTGACTTCCGCCGGCGCCATTCTGTAGCAGAGAACGAGCTACCCCCGACCTGGATCCAGTTTCGCGCTCGTAATTTTCCACCAAGTCCCAGAATTTTCATCTTATGTGCACTGGTTTGACCTCGCGTAACTTCCTGCTCGTAACTCCATTTCGCACGTATTTTATGTCTAAATGTTCGTCTCGATGAGTACATCATTTCATCTCATTGAATCATTTTCTTTTGAGCTCATCTTGATGCCCGAAATGCCGTTGGAAGAGGGCTATGTGATGATAGTTTCAGATCTGTTTCAGCAAATGCACTTTTGTCATTTTTGCCATGATTAATGTGTGCATGCTATGATCCTGAGCTCTACATGTGTTTTGATGTATGCCATGCCATCTTTACAGGGGTGTATGCCATGTATTTTTGTGATCTATGTGGTGATAGCACAAGCATGCAAAGTAGCCTACTCGATGATGCTGATTTCAGGGACTTAGAATTTCACTAAGTCCTTGTCCTGTTATTGTTTTTATGCCATATGTTCATGTTGTTTCCTACTGATCCGTACCTCTTTTGAGGATGATCAGTAAGGATGTTTTGTAGATATTGTGGTGCTCTATCCATCCATGTATTTGTTTGCAATTATGGAGCACCCTAGCTTGAGTCAATCGAGCTCTAGTTTTGCTATAAAATGTTCCTGGCAGATTGTTAACATGTTTAGCAATTTTGCCGAGGTTGTTGCTATTGAACCGTGCATGCTATGTTATTGTTCTTGCCATGTCTAGCTTCTATGCCATTTCTATTTGATGGGTGTATGCTTAGTTTGTCATGCAATGCCTCGTAGTGAGTGCATCGAGCTTGTAAACATGCCTACTTGTGAACTGTTTTGCATGCTCCAGTTTTTCACAAAGTCTGAATCTGTTTATGTTTTTGCTATGTTCACATGCTTACAATTGTATTTTCTGATCCCTTTTGGCTCATGGTCACTAAGGGACTTTTGTTATATGCTTTGAGTAGCTTCATGGCATGCCTTGCTTTGCCATGATATGTTCCTGTAGCATGTAGTTTTCATGCTCTAAAGTTTGCTTCCTGATGATAAATTCTTGACTTGTTATTTCATTAAGTCTGTAACCAGTAATCTTTTGCACTTTTGCCATGGTTGTTTGAACCTGTTAATGGATGAATTAGCCGTAGCTCAGTGTTCATCTTTTGTCAAGAATCTTGAGTGGATCCCTGCCATGTATTTTGTTGCTATGTTTGAGTGTTGTAGCATATTTATCTTGATGCATTTAGATGGTCACTTGCTGTTAATCGCAGACCGGTGCCATATTTGTTTTGCTTGCCATTTCCAAACCGTGCATCCGATTCTGGTGATCTTTATATCGATTTCATCTGAAATCAACTCCTCTTTCCAGTGGCACTCTTGGATTTCCAAGTTGAAGCCAGGTCCAATCATTCCTTTCCAAATCATGCATATGCATCGCATACCGCATCCCACATATCATGCCATGTTCATGTGTTGGTTGTTTACTATGTTGTGTGCTTCTTTCCGGTGTTGCTTCTTCGAGTTGGTTCCGATAACGTCGCGTTTGTGAGGACCCGTTCGACTACGTCCGTTTGTCTTCTTCATGGACTCGTTCTTCTTCCTTGCGGGATTTCAGGCAAGATGACCATACCCTCGAAATCACTTCTATCTTTGCTTGCTAGATGCTCGCTCTTTTTCTATGAGTATGCTGCGATACCTACCACTTGCTTATCATGCCTCCCATATTGTTAAGCCAAGCCTCTAACCCACCTTGTCCTAGCAAACCGTTGTTTGGCTATGTTACCGCTTTGCTCAGCCCCTCTTATAGCGTTGTTAGTTGCAGGTGAAGATTGGAGTTTGTTCCTTGTTGGAACATGGATATTTTGTTGGGATATCACAATACCTCTTATTTAATTAATGCATCTATATACTTGGTAAAGGGTGGAAGGCTCGGCCTTATGCCTGGTGTTTTGTTCCACTCTTGCCACCCTAGTTTCCGTCATATCAGTGTTATGTTCCCGGATTTTGCGTTCCTTACACGGTTGGGTTATAATGGGAACCCCTTGACAGTTCGCCTTGAATAAAACTCCTCCAGCAATGCCAAACATTGGTTTTACCATTCGCCACCTAGCCTCTTTTCCCTTGGGAGTCGCGCTCCCGAGGGTCATCATTATTTTAACCCCCTGGGCCAGTGCTCCTCTGAGTGTTGGTCCAAACTAGAGCCCTGTGCAGCGCCCCCTCAGGGAAACTCGAGGTTTGGTTTTAGTTGTACGGAGCGCTCATCTGAGTGTGCCCTGAGAACGAGATATGTGCAGCTCCTATCGGGATTTGTCGGCACATTCGGGCGGTGTTGCTGGACTTGTTTTACCATTGTCGAGGATGTCTTATAACCGGGATGCCGAGTCTGATCGGATTGTCTTGGGAGAAGGAATATCCTTCATTGACCGTGAGAGCTTGTGATGGGCTAAGTTGGGACACCCCTGCAGGGATTTGAACTTTCGAAAGCCATGCCCGCGGTTATGGGCAGATGGGAATTTGTTAATGTCTGGTTGTAGAAAACCTAAAGTTTGTCTTAATTAAAATGCATCAACCGCGTGTGTAACCGTGATGGTCTCTTCTCGGCAGAGTCCGGGAAGTGAACACGGTGTTGGAGTAATGCTTGACATAGGTTGTTCTAGGATCACTTTTTGATCATAGTTGTTCGACCGTGCTTTTGCATTCTCTTCTCGCTCTCTTTTGCGTATGTTAGCCACCATATATGCTAGTCGCTTGCTGCAGCTCCACCTCATACCTTTTACCCTACCTATAAGCTTAAATAGTCTTGATCGCGAGGGTGTGAGATTGTTGAGTCCCCGTGCCTCACAGATACTTCCAAAACCAGTTTGCAGGTGCCATTGAACCATGCAGGTGACGCAACCAAGCTCAAGGAGGAGCTCGATGTAGTTCGTGTTCGTTTTGTTGTTCCATTCCCAGTTGATCAGTAGTGGAGCCCAGTTGGGACAATCGGGGATCTGTGTAGCATTTGGGGTAGTCTTCTTTTATTTTGGTTCCGTAGTCGGACCTTGTGTGTATCCGGATGATGTAATGCTTTATTCATTGTATTGTGTGAAGTGGTGAGTGTAAGCTAGCTACGTATTCTTTCCCCTTTATTTAT
Source organism: Triticum aestivum (assembly GCF_018294505.1). Classification (NCBI taxonomy): domain Eukaryota; kingdom Viridiplantae; phylum Streptophyta; class Magnoliopsida; order Poales; family Poaceae; genus Triticum; species Triticum aestivum. The sequence continues at coordinate 578,118,795 of NC_057800.1, forward strand.
TTACATGGGATGTTGTGAAGATTACCTCACTTGCGACATTGCTTTCAATGCGGTTATGCCTCTAAGTCGTGCTTCGACACGTAGGAGATATAGCCGTATCGAGGGTGTTACAAGTTATGAGATGGCGATGGAGATGCTGGATGTGGATGAAGCGGTGTGTGCTAAGTACTTCACCATGATGTTGGAGGGGACAACTCGTACTTGGTTAAAGAGCTTTCTGGCTAACTTCGTCGGGTCATGGGCTGAGTTAATACACCGGTTTATCTAGAATTTTAAAGATACTTGTAAGAAGCCTATGTCGATTGTGGACCTGGCCGCTTGTGTTCAAGAGGATGGGGAGTCTACAACCCATTGGGTGAAGCGAGTCTCACTTACTCTGCATTCGTCAGACCGCATCAACGCGGATACAGCAGTTTTGACGTTGGAAGGCAATTGCCGGTTTATGCCATTAAAACTAAAGTTAGGGAGGCTCAAGCGCCAGTGCAATGACATGTCAACCCTTATGGATGCTTTGGTGAAGTATGCCGATTCAGATAGTACCAAGGACCCTGAGTCTGAGGATGACAAACCGAGGAAGGGGAAAAAGAATGGCAATACCAAGGGGTAGCAGCACAATCCGGCAGGTCATGGGAATAATGGTAAGTGCAAAGTAGATAATAGCCTGGACTTCGTGGCTAACACCAATGCCCATGATAACAGTCAGCGTCGTAAGGGCAAACTTCCCAAAGGGGCGGAGGGTCAGGCCCCAATTTGGAGCGCCTGTTAAATCAGCCTTGTCCAAAGCATGGATCGAAGGAGAATCCAGCTCCGCATCTTTGGAAGGATTGCTTCATCATGCGAGAGTTCAAAAATTCCAATATGTTTCAATACGATAATGGCCCACCCGGCGGTTCAGGAGGTGGATTTCATGGGCCGGGTTACGGAGGAGGCAGCCCCGGTTCAGGATTCCAAGGCAATCAGACCGGACATGGCAATCAAGGGAATCAAGGAAATCAGGGAGGTTATAACCATCAGGGGAATCAACAGCAGCAACAATCGGGTTATCAGAGCAATCCGAAGCAGTTGAATAGTGGGCAGTATCATATCTTTACCACTAGCTTGTGTAAGCGCGATCAGAAGCTTCACAAGAGGGCCGTGAACTCCGTTGAACCGGCGGTGCCTCAGTATCTGCGCTGGTCTGAGCAACCCATTTTATGGAGTCGAGAGGATCACCCACCCCGGGTTGATAATCCGGGTCATCTGGCCTTAGTGGTGGCACCTCAAGTTTGGGGGTATAAGTTCACCAAGGTGCTTATGTATGGGGGAAGCAGCGTCAATATCCTTTACTATGATACCTTCCGTCATATGGGACTGACAGATAAGTGTCTTAAACCGTCGAACACCGTCTTTCATGGTGTGGTGCCTGGTAAATCAGCGTATCCAGTGGGCAAGATAGCCCTAGAGGTGGCTTTTGGAGATGATCATGACTCAAGGTCAGAAACATTGACTTTTGAGGTGGTGAAAATCAAGAGTCCGTATCACGCCCTGTTCGGACGACCGGCTTATGCCAAGTTCATGGCGAGGCCGTGTTATGTTTATCTACAGCTTAAGATGCCGGGTCATAAGGGGACCATCACAGTACATGGGAGTAGAAAGATTGCTTTGGAATGTGAAGAGGGTGATGCGGCTTATGCTGAGTCGGTTTGTGCCACAGAGGAGTTGAAGTTTTATAAAGATAAAGTTGATCCGGTAGACATGACTTCTTTGAAAAAACCAACTACGGAGCATGATCCGGCGTTGAAGTTTAAATCGGCTACAGACACTAAGATGGTTGATTTTGTTCATGGCAATTCATCCAAGCAGTTCAGCATCAGCGCTAACCTGGATCCCAAATAGGAAAGCGCGCTCATCGAGTTCATCCGTGAGAACCGGGACATCTTTGCATGGAAGCCTTCTGACATGCCAGGTGTACCAAGGGAACTCGCTGAGCACACACTTAATATAGACCCTAAGTTTAAACCGGTCAGGCAGTTTCTCCACCGCTTTAACGAAGAAAGGCGTAAGGCTATTGGTGAGGAGGTAGCTCGATTGTTGGCTGCAGGGTTTATCGTGGAGGTCTTTCCCCCGGAGTGGCTGGCTAATCTGGTGTTGGTTCTTAAGAAATACGACACTTGGCGTATGTGTGTGGACTACACAGACTTGAACAAGGCTTGTCCAGCTGATCCCTTTGCCCTCCCTCATATTTATCAGATTATTGATGCTACGACAGGTTGTGACCGTTTGTGTTTTCTGGATGCTTATTCTGGTTATCATCAGATCAAAATGGCAGTTAAGGACCAGGAGAAGACAATTTTTATAACTCCCTTTGGAGCCTTCTGCTATGTCTCTATGCCCTTTGGGCTCAAGAGTCCCCAGGCAACTTATCAGCGCTGTGTTCAGAATTGTCTTCAAAAGGAGATTGGGCGCAATGTTCATGCATATGTGGATGATATTGTGGTGAAGTCCAGGAAGGAGGAAACATTGATAGATGACTTGAGAGAGACTTTTGATAACCTCCGAATTTATAAGATGATGCTTAATCCGGACAAATGTGTCTTTAGTGTTCCGGCAGGCAAGCTCTTGGGTTTTCTGGTGTCTAACAGGGGCATTGAGGCTAATCCGGAGAAGATCACAACTATCACCTCTCTGGCTAAACCGGCATGTATCAATGACATTTAGTGTCTGGCGGGCCGGATTGCGGCTTTGAGACGGTTTATCAGTCGTCTTGGGGAGAAGGCTATCCCTTTAGATCAGATGCTAAAGAAAATAGATGACTTTGTCCGGAGTGATGCGGCTGATAGAGCGTCTGAGGATTTGAAGAGACAGTTAGCTGAACCGCCAGTCCTTGCGGCTCCGGTCGATAAAGAGCCCTTATTGCTATATGTGGCTGCTAATGCCCGAGCTGTTAGTGTGGCTATTGTTGTGGAGCGCAAGGAGGCTGGAAAGGAGTATCCGGTTCAACGGCCGGTTTATTATATCAGTGAGGTGCTTATCGAATCAAAGCAGAGGTATCCGCATTGGCAGAAGCTGGTGTATGGGGTGTTTATGGCAAGCCGGAAGCTCAAACATTATTTTCAAGGTCATCCCATCACATTGGTTAGTTCAGCCCCTTTGGGAGATATCATTCAAAACAGAGAGGCGACTGGCCGGATTGCCAAGTGGGATATTGAGCTTGGACCTCACGGGCTCAAATATACACCTCGCACAGCGATCAAATCTCAAGCACTAGTGGACTTCATCAATGATTGGATAGAGTTGCAGGCACCATAGGAAAAGCCAGACAACACTTATTGGACTATTCACTTTGATGGGTCCAGGCAATTGGAGGGCTCGGGGGCTGGAGTCATATTAACTTCCCCACGAGGTGACAAGTTTTGTTATGTTCTCCACTTAATGTTCCCTTGTACTAACAATGCAGCTGAGTATGAGGCCTTACTCCACGGTCTGCGGATAGCTAAGGACATGAACTTAAGCCGGGTTAAGTGCTTCGGTGACTCGGACCTGGTGTCTTAGTAGGTATCTGGCACTTGGGATTCTAAGGATCCACTCATGGCTGCATATCGACGGGAGGTGGACATAGTGGCTGGTCATTTCAAAGGTTATCAAGTTGACCATATAGACCGGTGAAAGAATGAAGCGGCGGACGCTTTAAGTCGTCTAGGCTCTCAGCGTAAACCGGTGTGTAACACCCCCAGTGTCATGCTACAGTAATCCCCTGTTGATGGTGCCATGTCATCACACTACTGTTGCTAATACCCACTTGATCCAAATCACTGTTCATTTTCAAACTCAAATTCAAAGTCAAAAATTCAAATTTGCCAAACATGAAAACTAAAATGTTCAAAGTGTGGCAAATAATCACTGAGTAATTGTCATGTTGGAATGAACCTCTTCTGAATTCCCAAAATACCCATGGGAATTAATTCAGTGCTCCAGCAGCATTTAAATTGGCCTTTTCAATTTCTAAAATTAATCAGGCAACTCCTTTTGCCCCCAAACCTTTTGTTCCATCTCAAGGTATTGTGTTAGTTTTATGGGCCAAGTTTTGTTCAAAATAAAACTCATTTGGTACTAAAAGAAAATGCAAAATAGAGCAAAAAAAAAGAAAACAAAAAGAGAAGGAAAAGGGAAAAGTCAGAGAGAGAGAGAGAGAAAGCCCCTGCCCCACTAGGCCAAACGGCCCAGCTGGCCGTCGGCCCACGCCAGCCGGCCCACTCCCCCTCCCCTGTCGTCTTCCCCTTCCTCCTGTTCGACCGACCTGCGCAAGCGGTCGCCGTCGAACCCGCTCGTCGCCACGCGCCTCGCCGAAGAGGGGATAAGGATCCCCTCCTTCCCCGTCGCCTCGTTCCCCTCTCCCCCACACTTGCACCTCTCCTCCCCCAGATCCACCTCTCCCTGTGCTTCATTTTGGAGAGGAGACCGACGCGGTCGCCGCTGTCGCCGCGTCGTCATCGCGGCCACCACGACCTCCTCGCCTCACCACCGTGCCAGCTCGCTCTGCCTCCGTCCTCTACATCGACTACGACGACCGGAGCGAGACGGGAAGCCCCTACGCCGCCGCCGTCTTCATCTCCTTCCTCGGATCGCCGCCGTCTGTCGCTGTCGATTCCGGCTACCTCGCGCCCTCCCCGAGCTCACCGCCACTCCCTACAGCTCTGCTGTGAGCTCCCGCTTCTCCTCCCCCTCTCCGTTAGCTCACCCACATTTCGTAGCCGCCGATGCAATCGACGACCGAACACCCCATCGCTCGCGCTTGTCGCCGGCGTAGCCACGGTGACCTTTGGGTCCCGTGCGTGCCACCCTCACGCTCGTCGCGTCACGTAGAGGCCGCCTAGCCTTTTATTTGCTCACTAGCGCGCCCGCATCGCCAATCGTCATCGCTCCCGAGCGCCGCCATCTACCGACGAGCTCGCCGTCGTTGCAATGGTGCTCCTCCGGCCACACCTCTGCTGCAGATCGCCTCTCCTTCGCATGCGCTTTCCAACGCACCCACGCGCGACCCTCCCCGTGCCCCGTAGCGCGATCCCGACGAGGTACCGAATGCCGCCGTCGGCCGTGCTCGCCACTGCCGTCGGTGCCGTCCTCCCCTGCTCGCGCAACGACCGCCGCCCGACCCGTGCTGCCGCGGGCATTCGAACGCACCTGGCTGGGTGTGAAACGGAGCCCTGTGCTCGTTTTCCGGCCGTCTCCGACAAAGGGCCGCCGCGAGAGAGGCTCGCCGGAGCTCTCTCCGACACCGACATGGCTCAGTGGGCCCCGCCCCTGGGTCGCTGACCAGTGGGCCCTGATGGCCTAGTTGACTGGGTTGACCCAGTCAACTGCTGACTGGGCCGCCCAGTGGCACTGACATAGGGTCCCCACCGTGAATTAAACTAATTAAAACATTTTTATAATTAAAACTAATTAGTTAACCTAATCACTCACTGACATCCGGGGCCTACCCCTCTAATTAGTCTGTTACTTTAGTATAAATTACTGTTAGACTAACAGAGGCTGACATGTGGGTCCCACTGGACCCACATGTCAGGTTTGACCCTGGTCAGCGAGTCTGTTGACTGCTGGCATCATCCCCATGCAATGCTGACGTCATTTTTCCTTTTCTATCATTTTAAATAATTTCTGGAAATGCTTTAATCTTTGAAAAATCATAGAAAATAATCCGTAACTCCGATGAAAATGTTTTCTATATGAAAGTTGCTCAGAAAAATCCAAAGAATACGAATACACGGTCCAATCACCTATCACATGACCCTAGCATACTGAACATGGAATAGTCCCCTCTCTTTCATTTGTCAGAATTCGTCTAACGCCGGGGATTCATCCTCAGATGTTTATCCCCTCCGTCTGCAATGTGTAGTACTACGTTAGGACAACCCTAGCTCTGCCTATCGTCATGTTATGCCTTGTGATGCATTGTTTGCTCTGTATTTACTATTTCTTCCCCCTCTTCTCCGTGGTAGACCCCGAGACCGATGCCGCCCCTGTGATCGGCTACGTCGACGACGACCCCTCCTTGCCAGAGCAACCAGGCAAGCAAACCCTCCTTGAGCATTCCGATATCGCCCATTTCTTTCCCTCTCATGCTTGCATTAGAACTGCTACTGCTTTCTGTATGATCCTACTCTGATTCATAGCCTGTTTTGTTACCCGCTTTCATACCTTACCTGCTTATCCTAAACTGCTTAGTATAGGTTGGTTAGTGATCCATCAGTGACCCCAACCTTGTCCCCGTTGCCTCGCTTTATGTTCGATGACTCAATCAACATGATCGACGTCCAGGCCCCAACACTGCACATCACTTTCCCCTTTTGTTGCTCGACTCTGCAGAGTTACCATCGAGTGCCGAGGGTGGAACCTCATACATCACTCCTAATGAGATCTCTGTAGTGTAGCTATACGGTCGAGGTCATCGAGGGTGATTTCCTCCTTAACCACTTCCGTTACGGCTCTGTCGTGTAGCCCCTCAAGTGTGAACCTCGAGGGTGGATCCTCTTATGTCCACCTTGATGATTACATCGAGTGTAATTCACTGGGGGTGATTCCTCGGGTTTTCCCCTTGATGTTTGGACACATGGTTACTACGGTTACTATGACTTTACATTGAACCATGTTACTAAAGAGGGGTACCCGCGCGAGCTTAATAGCAAGTGATGTGGAAATGGGTTGACCTGGAAGGTGCCCGCGAGATACTTACGAGGCGTGGCTGGGCATTCTTAGCCCTTGCCGCAAGTACTCGAGATGGGGCGACGGGGTCACATCGATCGTGAGTCTCTGCTCATTACCGCGTGCTCATAATCCACTACGATTTGGATATTTGATCCGAGGGGCCTCTGTCCTGATAGCACTAACCATCACATGGGCATAGTATGGGCGTTCTGCGTCATATGCATCAGCCGAAGCTTAATAGATGTCAGCGACTGAGCGGCGCGCGCCGGGTTGGACTGCGTAAGCTCCTGCCTTGTTAAAGGAGGTAGCTAGGTCTGCTCACTGGCCGCGTACGCAACGTGCAGGAGTTCCCGGGGAGATGGCCCATGACCCCTGGGGGCATAGGTCTAGTCCGGCGTGTTGACCTGTCTATTAAGCCTAGGTCGGTTTGCGGCGTATTGTTTGGCCGAGGCCGGGCATGACCCAGGAAAGTGTGTCCGTCCGGAGTTAATCGAGCGTGGTGGGTAAGTTGGTGCACCCCTGCAGGGAAGAAAACATCTATCGATAGCCTGTCCTACGGTAACGGACACTTGGAGTTGTATCCCGATCGATACAACTAGAACTGGATACTTGTGATGAGAAAAGAATTGTGCATGAGAAATGAATTGTGGATGAGAAATGGATAGTATTGCTCTGGGATTACTTTCTCACAGGGAGTCAAGAAAGGATCTCTGGTCGAGGTTGATAACACTACTGCTACTTTACTTTATGCTACTCTACTCCATCCTGTTGCTGCACGATGGTGGTTTCCAGAAGACGCCAGTCTTCAATAGGACTAGCTTCTCCCCCTCTTATTCTGGCATTCTGCAGTTTAGTCCACAGATACATCCCATTTCCTATGATACAGATGCATACTTAGTTTAGATCTGATGTAAGTCTTACGAGTACTTTGGATGAGTACTCACGGCTGCTTTGCTACCTCTTTTCCCCCATACCCGATTGTTGCGACCAGATGACGAATCTCAGGAGCCATATGACCCCACTGATGACTACTGCTACCCCGAGGGTGCCTACTACTACGTGACGGCCGCTGACGACTTGGAGTAGTTAGGAGGCTCCTAGGCAGGAGGCCTTGCCTTTTCGATCGTTGTTGCTTTTGTGCTAGCCTTCTTAAGGAAAACTTGTTTAACTTATGTCTGTACTCAGATATTGTTGCTTCCGCTGACTCTTGTGTATTCGAGCTTATGTATTCGAGCCCTCGAGGCCCCTAGCTTGTCATATAAAGCTTGTATTATTTTAATTTGTGTCTAGAGTTGTGTTGTGATGTCTTCCCATGAGTCCTTGATCTTGATCGTACACATTTGCGTGTATGATTAGTGTACGGTCAAATCAGGGGCGTCACACGGTGCCACCTAATGTGTTCCTCGACGTACTTCATAATCCGTCGGTCAAGATACCCACAGAGGAGGAGTTGGCTATTCCTGACCCGGAGGCCCAGTTGGTGGCGGCTTTGCATGTTATACCGGATTGGATAGTCCCATACTTGGCTTACATGAACCGGGACGAGTTACCAGATGATGAAACCTTGGCCCGACAGATAATCCGACGATGCAAGTCAATGACCATTATCAATGGGGAGTTACATCATTACAGCGTGACAGGGGCGATTCAGCGTTGTGTGTCTCCTCAAGAAGGTTGTGAGATTTTGCGTGAGATCCACGAAGGAGATTGTGGCACCATGCCGATTCAAAGTCCTTGGTGTCTAAAGCTTTTCATCTGGGCTTCTATTGGTTAACGGCTCATGCTGATGCTGAGGATTTAGTAAAAAGGTGTGACGGTTGTCAGAAATTTGCACGCCACACTCATGTTCCGTCTTAGGAGTTGAGAATGATTCCAATCACTTGGCCGTTTGCAACTTGGGGGCTAGATATGGTTGGACCCTTTAAGAGGTCCAAGGATAAAAAGACCCACCTGTTGGTGGCAATTGATAAGTTTGCCAAGTGGGTAGAGGCAGAGCCAGTCAGTAAGTGTGATGCAGCCACGACGGTCCAATTCATTAAAAAAGGTGAAATTCCGGTTTGGTTTTTCACACAGCATTATAATTGATAACGGTACTAACCTGTCCAAGGGTGATATGGAGGAATTTTGTCAACGTGAGCACATCCGGCTTGATGTAGCGTCAATAGCTCACCCCCAGTCCAATGGTCAAGCAGAAAGGGCGAATCAAGAAATTTTGAGAGGTATTAAACCCCAGCTTATGGTTCCTTTAAAGCGGACGCCGGGTTGTTGGGTGGAGGAGCTACCTTCTGTGCTATGGAGTATCAACACCACACCAAACAGATCTACAGGTTACACGCCTTTCTTCATGGTTTATGGAACAGAGGTGGTTCTCCCTAGTGACATCCGTCATGACTCGCCTTGTGTGACGGCTTACATTGAAGCAGACAATGAGAAGGCACGCCAGGACTCACTAGACTTGTTAGATGAGGAGCGTGATTTAGCAGCAACACGTTCGACGATTTATCAACAAGACCTCTGACGTTATCACAACCCTCGGGTTAAGACCAGAACTTTTCAAGAAGGCGATCTGGTGCTCCGGCTCATCCGTGATCAGACTGATATGCACAAGTTATCCCCACCTTGGGAAGGACCTTTTGTGGTCAGCAAAACTTGCACAACGGGTCATACTACCTTATCAATGTTCGAGAGCATAAAGACTCACGCAAATCGGAGGAGGAGACCCAGCGGCCATGGAACATAGCTCTTCTTCGGCCTTACTATACTTGAGCCACATGCTCTTCTTATGTACATACTTATGACAATGTATATATTATATAATAAACCAGAGCCTTAGCTAAAGCGGGGTCTCTGTTCTTTTTTACATCATGTGTGGTTCCACAAGGGTTTCTACTTATAAAGCGGAGTTCTATTAAACCGGCCTATAAAGCCACACAGATATAAAGGAAGTCACTAGGGGCCTTGGTCGTATTCAAACCATAGCTACACCTCTTGATCGGTTTAAAACCAAACATGGAGATCACTAGGGGGCTTGGTTGTATTTACACCATAGCTACACCTTTTGATAGGCTTAAAGCCAAAAGGAAATTATGTGGAACCAAAGAGAGACTGTTGCATAAAGCGCAGCTCAAACATAGGTAACCACTGAGCATATCTCAAATATTACTTGGGGGCTCCTTGCTTCTCAAAGAACAACGAGCTTGCACCCTTGTAATAGGCTATCAAGCCAGGCTTGGAAGCCAGGTGTATTCACCTAAAACCCTGGGTTATCCTGCCTCTTTAAGTAAGCCACTCTGTCCAGGTAAACCTGGTATGACCCATCGAACATTTGACAAGTCAATCTCATAGACCCTGAACTTGTCAAAGTTAAAATGGTGATTGGTTAAAGATTGAGGTCCATCTTAAAAGGCTTTGCAAAATGGTTTAACTCAGCGGCCTGGCAGCCCATGAAAAGCCTCGATTTAGGGCCTGGCAGCCCATGAAAAGCCTTGCATATTTATTTCGGATTTGCCGTTTTTAAACATCTTTTGATAAGGGATTTATGAATATTTTCTAATAAACCAGTGTTTATTACAACCCGACGTGGCTTTCAACGCTCAGTTGTCAGTACATGATCAGTTTTAAACCGGCAGTAAGTTGCTCTGGTGTGGTTTTGACTAGATGTCACCAGCATTGTACGAACAAGCCGGTGGTTATCATACCCCGGTATGGTTTTTATATGAACCGGCAAGAGGGAAAGGAGTCATCAATACTCCAGATTGGTGTTTTTACCCTTAATATAATAACAATTGGTCAGCCAATGAGATATATCATAGGTATCATCTATTTTATATCTGGTTATTACAATCTTGGTTCTCTATCCAAGTTATGTATATATTTATTGGGCATCATGACCCGTCCAGTGGTAAACCACTAGGACACTTTTAAGTTTTTATATGCAGGAACAAAAGCCATAATGGACTATGCATATAATAGCTCCCAAAGACATGACAAGTTCTCAGTAAACAAGCAAAACAAACATGCTCGATGTCATGACAGATAAAGTGTTCACGCTATACTATTACAAGGCGCTTTAAACAAGCCCAAATTGAATAATTGTTTTCATAGGAGTGGCAGACTGCAATTGATAAACTGGCTTACGGTTTATGATTCCTCATCCGGACGGCTTGAAGATTGAGGGTCATCTTGAGCGGTCGCATTCTCCTCATCCCTACCCAGTCGCTGGAAATCAGTCGTTGACCAATCGATTCCAGTTAAGTCTTGGAAAATGGATTCTTCATGAATAAGATTGGAAGGGTCAATGTCAGGAGCGTAAGTATGCTTACGGATTGGCGGAACAAGATCTTCTACATTATGAATCAGTGCAGGTTGTCTTTTCCCCTCAACATCGTAAACCGGTTGAAAATGAGATAGATGTGTGTCATCTGCCAATTTGCTTGCTATAGGCCGCATCTCCTTTGTCAGCCTTCGGAGATCGTCATTATTGAAATCTAAACCGTCTTCTTTCACACCAGGATAGCCTTTGATGATATCTACCGGTTCCAGATCTGGGATCCACGCCTTGGCCCGGATTAGCGCGGTCAGTGCACCTGACCTTGCGGCTGATCTCTTCAGTTCATCCAACCGGGCAGGCAGCATGGCTAGCTTTTTGATGGTTTCTTTTATTAGCGTTGGAGGAGGCTTGTTATAAGCTGCCGTGCAAATCGCCCACTGGGATCCATAATACAGCTGGTCTATTAAAGTATAGGCCGCTTTAAGCTTCATCCGCATGTCGGAGCCAAGATGAGTAACGCGGGTTCCTGGAACAGTAAGGCATCAGTAAGCCGGTCTTTGATAAGATATTATGGATTGGAAAAACTTCATATGCAAATACTCACCAAAGATAGCAGAGGTCATGGCATTAATCTGCCGCTTTAACCTGGTCAGTTCTTCAACCACCAGTTTCAGGGCTGCTTCTGTGTCTTCGGCCTTCTTTGTTAAACCGGCCTTCTCTGTCTCCCAGTCTGCACGCTCTTTGTTAAAGGTTTCTTTGAGTTTCTCCATGGCTGCTAAGGCATTTGTTAACTCTTCCTTGGCCTTGGAAGCCTCTGCTTGCTGAGATTTGACATTCTCCTAAAGGTCAGCGGTTTGAGCATCCCTTTTACTCAGCTCGGCCTGCAAAGGCAAGATATATCATTCATGGGTTATGTATATTTGAAGTACCAAGCGTATAACAAGTTATGCACTTTGTACTTGGGGGCTAATGCCTATTGGCTATATCATTAGATATTTTTGCAAAGTCCCAAGTACAATGCACACATTATCCTTGACACTTGGGGGCTAATGTACATCTGTTCAAAGTTGAAGCATTGATTCAAGACCCGATTTACCTTGGAAAGATAAACCGGCCCTTGGGGGCTACACAGATGAAAACTACATGCATACAACAATTAAGTACCGGTTTATTTCACATGATTACCTGACATATGGAGGATGTCGGTGTCAAAACCGGCGGATCTCGGGTAGGGGGTACCGAACTGTGCGTCTAAGGCGGATGGTAATAGGAGGCATGGGACACGATGTTTACCCAGGTTCAGGCCCTCTTGATGGAGGTAATACCCTACGTCCTGCTTGATTAATCTTGATGATATGAGTATTACAAGAGTTGATCTACCACGAGATCGTAGAGGCTAAACCCTAGAAGCTAGCCTATGGTATGATTGTTGTCGTCCTACGGACCAAACCCCCCGGTTTATATAGACACCGGAGGGGGCTAGGGTTACACAGAGTCGGTTACAAGGGAGGAGATCTACATATCCGTATTGCCAAGCTTGCTTTCTACGCCAAGGAAAGCCCCATCCGGACATGGGACGAAGTCTTCAATCTTGTATCTTCATAGTCCAACAGTCCGGCTAAAGGATATAGTCCGGCTGTCTGGAGACCCCCTAATCCAGGACTCCCTCAGTAGCCCCTGAACCAGGCTTCAATGACGATGAGTCCGACGCGCAGTTTTGTCTTCGACATTGCAAGGCGGGTTCCTCCTCCGAATACTCCATAGAAGATTTTGAACACAAGGATAGTGTCCGGCTCTGCAAAACAAGTTCCACATACTACCATAGAGAGAATAATATTTGCAAAAATCTAATCTGCTGACACGTTTGACAGCATGACATCACGCCACGGCCCGGTCATTATTAGAACCGTTTTTCTCAACCAGCTACTGCACACATCGCGAGGTGGTTTCCTTGGCACGTGTTGTCGAAGCAGAGATCGTGTCCCCTTACCACGGGATTCTCATCAATACGGGTGCGGGTAACCCAACCATGCCATCAATTACGGCGCTTGGGGGATAAGAGGTTTTACCAGGCAAGTGGGGAGGCGCATCGCCTCTTCCGCCCTTATGAAGGGATTAGCATTCACTCTTTTCACCCACGCCCTCTTCCCGATTCATTCCATTCTGCTCAGGCTCCAGTGCCCAAGCGTTCACCTTCTCTATCCACAAAAGGTCTTCCAAAGATGTCCAGATCCGGAGCAGGAGGCAAATGGATGGCCTCTACCATCCGAGAGAAGGATATCAAAAAGCTTCGGGAGGCCGGGTATCTAGTCAAGAAAATCAGCCACCGTCTCCCGACGGCGGGACAGATCGTCCCTACCCCGGAACCCCATGAGAGGGTTGTATTCCTCCCTCACTTTGTCCGCGGGCTAGGGTTTCCCCTCCACCCGTTCGTCCGTGGCATCATGTATTATTATGGGATCGATCTTCACGATCTGTCCCCTAATTCCTTCCTCAACATATCGACATTTATTGTCGTGTGCGAGGCTTTTCTCCGTATTTCGCCGCACTTCGGTTTATGGCTGAAGGTTTTTAATGTGAAGCCCAAGGTGGTGGGCGACGAGCACGCCGAGTGCGGGGGTGCTATGGTGAGCAAGATGCTCAACGTCGTATGGCCAATGGGAACCTTCAATGATTCTGTCAAGGAGTGGCAACAGCAGTGGTTTTACATCACTGAGCCATGCGGCAAGGAATGGGCCGCCTCTCCCGAGTTTCGATCCGGCGCCCCTCTACGACTTACATCCTGGGTCAAGAAAGGCCTGGACTGGTCCTCGTCCGACGAACTGTCGGTGCTTCAGACGCGCGTTAAAGATATGGCAGATAAGAACATTGAACTTGTCAATGTAGTCCCGGTGATGTTAGTCTGCTGGATACTGCCTTGTCAACACCGGACTTGCAATCTATGGGGTTTTGATCCGGCCAGGCACCAAACTTTGTGAAGGTTCTTTGGCTCCTCAAATGAGGACATTTGGAAGGTGCTTTTCAAGTCCAGCAAATCATGGCCGGACTCCACCGAAGACCGCGGGTACCAACTGTCCCGCCCTACAAGTTCGGTGAGTTTATCAAACTTTTCTATCCGCATGACCCAAAGGAAGCGCTTAACGCATGTTTATTCAACTCCCCCATTGTCCGGCCCCGTTGCCCGAAGACCCGGCCATCCCACTTCTGACGAAGATGCTGGTCCCGGCGGCCTACAAGGTGCCGAAGAAGACGGCCGAAAAGGAGGCCAAAAAGACCCGGGGCAGCCTTCGTCGTCGCGGCACTTCGGACACAATACCCGAAGGCTCTGATGCCCGTTCCGCCTCCGAAGAGGATAAAAAGGAGGAGGAAGACGAATCCCCTGCGGGGGGAAGGAGGAAGAGGGCGGCCTCCGTACCCTTGGAGGCCGAACTGCCCAAAAGGGGAAGGGCTTCTCTTCCGGAGGAATCCACTGCTGCCGTCGACAGGGGCCTGGCATGGGATCCCAGGGCCCAGCCCCTGGTCAACTCGTAAGTATATAAAATCCGAGTACGTTTAAGCGTCCGGACTCATCATGGCTTAGTATTTTAACCTTAAGCCATATTTTTTGGTAGTCCAGTGAGGTCCTGTACCAAACAATCCTCATCAGAGGACCTGCTGAGCTCGAATGCTATGGAGAGTGGGACGCCCCAAAAGGCCCCTTCCTCCAAACAGGTGCATAACACCGAGGCTTCGTCCCAGAAGGACCCCGGCCAAGGAGGAAAGGAAGAAACCGTGAAGGCGGCGCCTGGAGGTCAAACCGCAGGGGGTGGACATGTGGGGGAAAAGATTCCCATAGGGTCTGACGGCGGGGGCCACCCTGAGTTCGGCTCCTCACGGGATGCGATTCCAGAGGTTTATAGGGCTCCAGAATCAAGAAGGCAGCCTTCTTCGGCTAGAGGGGGCATGCCTGTTCCGCCGGCGACCTCTGTCCATCCAGAGGTGTCGGATGCTTTGTTGGTGGCGTTACGAGACGCCTCCATTGTTGACGAACACCGTGCCCTTATGGGTGCGGTGATTGAGAAGATTCAGTCAACCGAGAGCGGACTGAACGAAGCCTATATCAGCCTTATAAGAGGCTTTGAGGTATGTTTCATAAGTTGCCGAAGAGTGTCATAGTATAGATAGTAGCCCCTGATACCCTATTCAGTGAAAGAAGGAACCATACAAGGGGATCGCATTGATGATCACAGGAAGACTCATTGAGTGATATTGATTTCTCTTCTGTTCCAAGAAGATACGTGTAGCGGCTGCTGCCTCTCGTACTGCGGAGATCTCCGGACTGAATCAAAGTCTGGAGCGGGCCATAGAAGAAATTGGCCAATTAAAAATGCAGTTCTGGGATAAACAAGGTACGAACAAGCGTTACATGCATTTATTGTGAAATAAATGTTCAGTATGAAATAAGTCGCATAATTTGTGCTAGGGGGTATGACCGAGGTCGAGGCCCTCAAAAGGGCTGTTGCCGAGGCCGAGAAAAAGGCGGCCACGAAGCAGACTCTTCGTGAGAAACACGAAGCCAGAGTTATTAAAGCTGAGCAGGAGCTGCAAGAGGCCGTAAGTAAATGCGAGGCCTTGGAACAAAGTTTAACGGAGAAAGAGTCCGAACTCACCAAGGCGCGTCAAGCCACGAGCGATGCCCGGGGGAAACGCAAAGCACCCTGTAGGGGATCCAAGAGGCGAGGAAGATCGCGGCGGGTAAGGCTTTTCCCATGTAAAGCAAGTATTTTAAGGGAAAACTATGTTTCTGATTGTGAATCCGGACTTCTCAGGTGTATTTGCCGAGCTACCTCACAGTATATCAGATGCCGCTCAATTCTACCGAGCCAAAGGAAGGAACACCGCCGGTAAGCCCTTTTGGTCGCAGTATTTGGCACAGAATTATCCGGTGCCTTTTGCCGATCAACTGAAACAACTGATTGAACTGCATAAGGCAGCGGAACTAGCCATGAAAGATGTGGTTATCCGGCTATGGCCTGCCGAGCCGATTCCAAGCAGCTACTTCTGGCTCGTGAGGCGGCTTGTAAGCGCTTGCCCTCAACTTAACATCATCAAGCGTTTGGTCTGTATAGAAGGAGCGCGAATGGCCTACGCCCTCACAAAGGTGCACTGGGGGAAGATGGATGCCGAAAAGCTAGTGACCGAGGGACCGCCAGAGGGGAAGGAGCACCGCAAGCCCGAATTGTATTATAAGAGTGTCCTGAAAGGATCCTACCTTGCAGCGGAGCTATGTACCAAGGACATTATATTTCCATGAATGCCGATCATGTTGTCCTTTGTAATGTTTGAACAAGGTCGTTTATATGTCACATGTTATATAGAAGTTTACCCTCCTGTGCGGTCGTTTGTATGTTAAGGTTGAGAGTTGGCCAGTCGTCGGCTTTTGCCCCCATGTAAGAAGTATGGGGGTGTTCGGGATAAACCTGAGCACTCTTTATCCCAGTTTTGGGTCCTCTGAAGGAGGTCCTCAGCACAACGAACCAGGCAATCGGACTATAGGGCTTTATCACTCTCACTTAGCCATAGGAGCTTTAGTATGGTCGGCGCAGCCCCTTGTGTTCGGAAGACCGTACTAGGGGCTCTATAAGCGCCTGATCGGAGAAAAAGCCGATCCATCACACGCTGCATTGGTTATGGCATTATGCGGGAGAAATCCTTAAAGATTTTGTGACCGCTCGAACAGCTGACCAGCTCTTGCCGTATCATGATAGTCAGTTTTCGGCTTTCTCTACTGAGGTGCTCATCCGGAAGAACCGGGACACAATCGTAGTAGTTCTCCTAGTGCTACCTTAGCCGATATAGTGGAACATAAGGTACCAAAACATGGGAGCCGGGCAAACCCAACTATTGACCCAAGACATGATTCAGAGCTGATGCATATAATGCTATAAGTTCGGGGTGCCGAACTTCCATGAAGGTGTTCGGACTTTTATTGCCGTGTTACCGGGAAAACGAAGGCCCTGGCATATTTAAGCCATATCGCTGTGTACGGATGCCATTTGACGAAACGATTTTGATAAGAAATAATCAGCAGGTAAACGTCATATAAATCCACATGTTTTATTTGAATAATACGTCTATGCGTATGGGTACAAGTAATGTGATAAAAAAGGAGTTGTGATAGCAGAACCTGCTGTGACCAGGGGGAAGAGGTTGAGTGCGGATCCGTATTATAGCCGGACGTTCGCTGCGGGGAATCTAAGGATCCCCTGACGCGTTTGAGCTGCCTCTGTGGAGTCCGTCCTGGTCAGTGCAAAGGTGAACCCGTGAAGGAAATATAAGAAATGTTTGCGCGCCGGAGGGCAGTTTTACCGCTGAGTTTGGCCTGTCATGGCCTTCGCCGGAGTGTTTAGTTGAGCTCTGGACGAGCCAGGGTATCCTTCCGCGAAGTAGTTCGGAGCCCCTTGAAGGTGTCCGGGAGCCTGGGCGTCGACTCGAGGTTCGGCTGCAAGGTGCTGCTCGTTGTTCCTGCTGCTAAGGCAGTGATGTATTTGTTGGTGCCGAAGGAAGGTTCGGCCTTGCCATGCACCGTGATGACGCCGCGTGGACCAGGCATTTTGAGCTTATGGTAGGCATAATGTGGCACCGCGTTGAATCGAGCGAACGCGGTTCTCCCGAGCAGTGCTTGATAGTCACTATAGAAAGGGGCAATTTCGAAGATTAACTCTTCGATAAGGTAAATTTTTGTGATCCGAAGATTACCTCGAGGGCAATGGAGCCTGTACAGCTAACCACCATACCTGGTATGATTCCTCTAAAAGTGGCTTTAGTGGGCTTGATCGCTGAATGATCGATGCCCATCTTGCGCACTGTGTCCTTGTAAAGCAGATTTAAACTGCTACCTCCGTCCAGAAGGACTCGAGTGAGGTGGAACCCGTCTACTATTGGGTCGAGGATTAGTGCGGCTGGATTGCCCCGATTGGCGTTAACCGGACGATCCGTGCGGTTGAAGGTGACCAGCCCTAGCTTATATTATGGGACGACGAGTTCCGTTGAGCCGCCGTCCCTAAGGGTGCATATCTGGTCCAAGTGGGCAATTTGGGTGGTATTTACCACATTCACCGATTGAAAATGGGGGGGGGGGATTTCTTTTGCCCTCCTGTGTTCGGTGACCTGGGCTCTTCGTCGCTATCGTCGCGTTGAGACCCCTCTTCGTTTTTGGTGCCTGCCTTGCCGGCTTGTTTGAAGACCTAGCATTATCTATTGGTATGGGTGGCTGGCGTTTTTGGGGTGCCATGAATTTGGCATTGGCGAGCGAGTATGCGGTCTAGACTGGATGGGCCCGGATTTGTATTTTTGGGCGGCCCTTTCCGCTGACTGGACTTTGAGCCCCTGAACCCGGCATTAACTGCCGTATTTTTAGTGTTTTCACCATACTTGCGGCGCTTGTGTTTGTTGCGTCTTGGTTTGCCGTTGCTATCCCTGGCTTGTGATATGCCAGGTTTGCTTACTGTATTGGTACTACGAGCCAACCAGCTATCTTTGCCCGCACAAAAGCGGGTCATAAGTGTCGTGAGGGCTGCCATGGATTTTGGCTTCTCTTGGCCGAGGTGCCGGGCGAGCCATTCATCACGGATATTATGCTAAAATGCCGCTAAGGCCTCTGCAACTGGATAGTCGACAATTTGGTTCTTCTTGGTTAGGAACCGGGTCCAAAATTTCCTGGCCGATTCCCCTGGCTGCTGAGTTATATGACTTAGATCGTCAGCGTCCGGCGGTCGCACGTAAGTGCCCTAGAAATTGTCCAGGAATGCCTCCGCCAGGTTCTCCCAACTTCCTATGGAGTTTGCCGGCAAGCTATTGAGCCAATGTCGAGCCGGCCCTTTGAGTTTGAGCGGGAGATACTTGATGGCATGTAGGTCATCCCCACGGGAAATATGAATGTGGAGGAAGAAGTCTTCTATCCATACCGCGGGGTCTGTAGTACCATCGTATGATTTGATGTTTACGGGTTTAAACCCTTCTGGGAATTCGTGGTCCATTACTTTGTAGTGAAGCATAAGGGGTGTGCGGCGCCTCTGTGCCGGGCTATATCACGACGCATTTCATACAAGTCTTGTCTGCTGTGTCCGGCTCGGCCGGATTTTCTTTTAGTGTATCCGGCGTGTCGATCATCGTCGCGTATTGATGCGCGCCCCCGTGATCCATATATCGATCTTGCATGTTTTGCCTTGTTTTCCAATACGTCTCACAGGTCTCGTGTGTTGCCCCGGGCCTTGGTATTTTTGTTTGAGTGGCGGCGGGGTGCAAGCCGAACTTCAGGCCGAAACGCCTCTCTGGCTCGGCCACGAGGTGGTTGGTCAGCCGCATCGTACACTGGTGATGTAGGTTTCAATGCTTCCTCCTCGAAGTGGGGTAGCAACCTGCGCTTTGGGTAATTCTTGGAGGGGCGCTCGAGTTCGTATTCCTCGGCCGCAAGGACTTTGGTCCATCTGTTTGCTAGCAGATCTTGATCAACTTGAAGCTGTTGTTGCTTTTTTTCAGGCTATTTGTTGTGGCCATAAGCCGATGCTTGAAGCGCTCCTGCTCGACGGGATCCTCAGGCACGATAAATTCTTCATCGCCGAGGCTCACCTCGTCTTCGGAGAGAGGCATGTAATTGTCCTCCTCCGATTCTCCATCCGCTGCCCGCTCTGGAGGGCTAGCTTGTTCACCCTCCTGCTCTAAATCGTGTTGGAGGGGATTATTGTCGTCTTCGGCACTATCCAGAGTGTTATTGTCTCTTGTGCCGGTATCACTACTTTTGCTATGGCGGGACTTAGAGCGGCGCCGCTGATGTCGGCGCTTGGGTTGCTTCTTGGAGGGGTCTTCCTCCGCTGTCTCGTCGCCATTGCCTTCTTTGGGGGTGTCCACCATGTATATATCATATGATGAGGTGGCGGTCCAGCGCCCTGTGGGCGGTGGCTCCTGTTCGTCTCCTACATCGTCGTCCATACCGTCGGTGTCTTCGGAGTCGAAGTCGAGCATGTCGGTTAAATTGTCGATAGTGGCTACTAAGTGGGTGGTGGGTGGGCAGCGAATTTCTTCGTCGTCCACATCCCATTCTAGCCGGACATAGTTCGGCCAAGGTTCACCTAAGAAGGAGAGAGACCTTAATGAATTTAGCACATCGCCGAATGGCGAATGCTGAAAGATATCCGCGGAGGCGAACTTCATGATCGGCTCCCAGTCGGATTCGATAGGCACGGATGCAGGCGGCTCAGAGTCCGTGGCTGGAGATGAATCCTGCGGTTCGGCGACACGACTCTCGTAAGGGGTGAAGTCTGTATCCGGCTCCATCACCACTAAGAGTGCGGCCTCCATGACGGGGTCTATCCCTCCGTCCTCGGATGGCACAATTTGCTCCGGATTGAAGGCTGGAGTAGTTGCAGATGCAATTTCCCGAACACTATCCGACGACAGAGTTACGTCATGCTCATCATGATTGTGCAGCGCACCTGAAATGGGCTCGAATTCGTCGAAGATCAAGTCTCTGCGGATGTCGGCAGTGTAGTTTAAGTTTCCGAACCTGACCTGATGGCCAGGGGCGTAGCTCTCGATCTGCTCCAGATGGCCAAGCGAATTGGCCCGTAGTGCGAAGCCGCCAAATACGAAGATATGTCCGGGGAGGAAAACCTCACCCTGGACCGCATCGTTACCGATGATCGAAGGGGCCATCGAGCCTTATGGTGACGGCACAGTGGAACTCTCAATGAAAGCACCAATGTCGGTGTCAAAACCGACGGATCTCGGGTAGGGGGTCCCGAACTATGCATCTAAGGCGGATGGTAACAGGAGGCAGGGGACACGATGTTTACCTAGGTTCGGGCCCTCTTGATGGAGGTAATACCACGTCCCGCTTGATTGATCTTGATGATATGAGTATTACAAGAGTTGATCTACCACGAGATCGTAGAGGCTAAACCCTAGAAGCTAGCCTATGGTATTATTGTTGTCGTCCTACAGACCAAACCCTTCGGTTTATATAGACACTGGAGGGGGCTAGGGTTACACAGAGTCGGTTACAAGGGAGGAGATCTACATATCCGTATTGCCAAACTTGCCTTCTACGCCAAGGAAAGCCCCATCCGGACACAGGACGAAGTCTTCAATCTTGTATCTTCATAGTCCAACAATCCGCCCAAAGGATATATGCTACGTCTTGAGCTTGCGTTGGTTTTCCCTGAAGAGGAAGGGATGATGCAGCAGAGTAGCGTAACTATTTCCCTCAGTTGTTGAGAACCAAGGTATCAATCCAGTAGGAGCCCACGCTCAAGTCCCTCGTACCTACACAAAGCGATAGCTACCCGCAACCAACGCGATTAGGGGTTGTCAAGCCCTTCACGGTCACTTACGAGAGTGAGATCTGACAGATAGAATATTTTTGGTATTTTTGATATAAAGATGCAAAGTAAAAACTAAAAGCAAAGTAAATAGCAAAACAATATAAAAGTGATGGAGATTGATATGATGAGAATAGACCCGGGGGCCATAGGTTTCACTAGTGGCTTCTCTCGAGAGCATAAGTTTTCTACGGTGAGTTAACAAATTACTGTTGAGCAATTGACAGAATTGAGAATAGTTATGAGAATATCTAGGCATGATCATGTATATAGGCATCACGTCCGCGACATCGAAACGATTCTGCATCTACTACTATTACTCCACTCATCCACCGCTATCCAGCATGCATCTAGAGTATTAAGTTAAAAACAGAGTACCGCTTTAAGCAAGATGACATGATGTAGAGAGATAAATTCATCCAATATGAAATAAACCCCATCTTGTTATCCTCGATGGCAACGATACAATACGTGTCTTGCTGCCCCTTCTGTCACTGGGAAAGAACATCGCAAGATCGAACCCAAAGCTAAGCACTTCTCCCATGGCAAGAACTACCAATCTAGTTGGCCAAACCAAATGGATAATTCGAAGAGACCTGCAAAGATAACCAATCATACATAAAAGAATTCAGAGAAGATTCAAATATTGTTCATAGATAGACTTGATCATAAACCCACAATTCATCGGTCTCAACAAACACATCACAAAAGAAGAAGATTACATCAAATAGATCTCCATGAGAGAGGGGGAGAACATTGTGTTGAGATCCAAAAAGAGAGAAGAAGCCATCTAGCTACTAACTATGGACCCAAAGGTCTGAGGTAAACTACTCACACTTCATCGGAGAGGCTATGATGATGTAGAAGCCCTCCGTGATGACGGCCCTCTCCGACGGAGCTCCGGAACAGGCCCCAAGATGGGATCTCATGGATACAGAAAGTTGCGGCGGTGGAATTAGGTTTTTTTCCTCCTGTTCTAATCATTTGGGGGTACATGGGTATATATAGGAGGAAGGAGTACGTCGGTGGAGCACCGAGGGTCCCACGAGGCAGGGGGCGCGCCCTTGGGGGGGCGCCCCCTACCCTCGTGAGAACCTCTTTGCTTCCTTGCAGTAGGGTCCAAGTGTCCTGGATCACGTTCGGTGAGAAAATCACGTTCCCGAAGATTTTATTCTGTTTGGACTCCGTTTGATATTCCGTTTCTTCGAAACACTGAAATAGGCAAAAACAGCAATTCTGGGCCGGGCCTCCGGTTAATAGGTTAGTCCCAAAAATAATATAAAAGTGGAAAATAAAGGCCAATATAGTCCAAAACAGTAGATAATATAGCATGGAGCAATCAAAAATTATAGATACGTTGGAGACGTATCAGGCATCCCCAAGCTTAATTCCTGCTCGTCCTCGAGTAGGTAAATGATAAAAAGAGAATTTTTGATGCAGAGTGCTACTTGGCATAATTTCAATGCAGAATTTCTTAATTGTGGTATGGATATTCAGATTAGAAAGATTCAAGACAAAAGTTCATATTGACATAAAGAATAATAACACTTCAAGCATACTAATAAAGTAATTATGTCTTCTCAAAATAACACGGCCAAAGAAAGTTATCCCTACAAAATCATATAGTCTGGCTATGATCTATCTTCACCACACAAAGTATTCAAATCATGCACAACCCCGATGACAAGCCAAGCAATTGTTTCATACTCTAACTTTTTCAAAACTTTTTCGATCTTCACGCAATACATGAGCGTGAGCCATGGACATATCACTTTGTGGAATAGAAGGGTGGTTGTGGGGAAGACAAAAAGAGGGGAAGATAGTCTCACATCAACTAGGCGTATCAACGGGCTATGGAGATGCCCATCAATAAATATCAATGTAGTGAGTAGGGATTGCCATGCAACGGATGCACTAGAGCTATAAGTATATGAAAGCTCATGAAAAGAAACTAAGTGGGTGTGCATCCAACTCGCTTGCTCACGAAGACCTAGGGCAATTTGAGGAAGCCCATCATTGGAATATACAAGCCAAGTTCTATAATGAAAAATTCCCACTAGTATATGAAAGTGACATAATGAGAGACTCTCTATCATGAAGATCATGGTGCTACTTTGAAGCACAAGTGTGGTAAAAGGATAGTAACATTGTCCCTTCTCTATTTTTCTCTCATTTATTTTTTTATTTGGGCCTTTTCTCTCTTTTTTATGGCCTTTTTTTCGTCCGGAGTCTCATCCCGACTTATGGGGGAATCATAGTCTCCATCATCCTTTCCTCACTTGGGACAATGCTCTAGAAAATGATGATCATCACACTTTTATTTTTCTTACAACTCAACAATTACAACTCGATACTTAGAACAAATATGACTCTATATGAATGCCTCCGGCGGTGTACCGGGATATGCAATGAATCAAGAGTGACATGTATGAAAGAATTATGAATGGTGGCTTTGCCACAAATACGATGTCAACTACATGATCATGCTAGCTATATGACAATGATGGAGCGTGTCATAATAAATGAAATGGTGGAAATTTGCATGGCAATATATCTCGGAATGGCTATGGAAATGCCATGATAGGTAGGTATGGTGGCTGTTTTGAGGAAGGTATATGGTGGGTGTATGATACCGGCGAAAGGTGTGCGGTATTAGAGAGGATAGTAATGGTGGAAGGATGGGAAAAAGTGCATATAATCCATGGACTCAACATGAGTCATAAAGAACTCATATACTTATTGCAAAAATCTAGAAGTTATCAAAGCAAAGTATTACACGCATGCTCCTAGGGGGATAGATTGGTAGGAAAAGACCATCGCTCGTCCCCGACCGCCACTCATAAGGAAGACAATCAATAAATAAATTATGCTCCGACTTCATCACATAACGGTTCACCATACGTGCATGCTACGGGAATCACAAACTTTAACACAAGTATTCTTTAAATTCACAACTACTAAACTAGCATAACTCTAATATTATCACCTCCATATCTCAAAACAATTATCATGCTTCAATCTTCTCTTAGTATTCAACGCACTCAAAAGAAAATTTCACATATCTTGAACACCAACCATATTTATATTAAGCAAATTACCATGCTATTAAGAATCTCAAAATAATTTAAGTGAAGCATGATATATCAATAGTTTCTTGAAAACAAACCACCACCGTGCTCTAAAAGATCTAAGTGAAGCACATACAGCAAAATTATAATGCTCAAAAGATATAAGTGAAGCACATAGAGCAAAACTACATAGCCCAAAAGATATAAGTGAAGCACATAGAGTATTCTATCAAATTTTAATTCATATATGACTCTCTCAAAAGGTGTGTACAGCAAGGATGATTGTGTCATACTAACAAACAAAGACACAAATAATACAAGACGCTCCAAGCAAAACACATATCATGTTGGTGAATAAAAATATAGCTCCAAGTAAATTACCGATGGAAGTGGACGAAAGAGGGGATGCCTTCTGGGGAATCCCCAAGCTTAGGCTCTTGCCACTCCTTGTTCCATAATCCATCAAAAGAACTCACCCAAAACTTGAAAACTTCACAACACAAAACTCAAAATAGAAAACTCGTGAGCTCCGTTAGCAAAAGAAAACAAAATACCACTTCAAGGTACTGTAATGAACTCATTCTTTATTTGTATTGGTGTTAAACCTACTGTATTCCAACTTCTCTATGGATTATAAACTATTTTACTAGCCATAGATTCATCAAAATAAGTAAACAACACACGAAAAACAGAATCTGTCAAAAACAGAACAGTCTGTAGTAATCTGTAGCTAGCGCAAGATCTGGAACGCCAAAAATTCTAAAATAAATTGCTGGACGTGAGGAATGTATCTATTAATCATCTTCAAAAAGAATTAACTAAATAGAACTCTTCAAATAAAAATGACAGCAGTTCTCGTGAGTGCTAAAGTTTCTGTTTTTTACAGCAAGTTCAATAAGACATTCCCCAAGTCTTCCCAACGGTTCTACTTGGCACAAACACTAATTAAACACAAAAAACACAAACAAAACAGAGGATAAATAATTTATTTATTACTAAACAGGAGCAAAAAGCAAGGAACAAAAATAAAATTGGGTTGCCTCCCAACAAGCGCTATCGTTCAACACCCCTAGCTAGGCATAACGAGCAAGAATAGATCTAGGTATTGCCATCTTTGGAAGGCAATCCATAAGTGGCTCTCATGATGGTTTCATATGGAAATTTTATTTTCTTTCTTGGAAAGTGTTCCATGCCCTTTTTTAATGGAAATTGGAATCTAATATTCCCTTCCTTCATATCAATAATCGCACCAACCGTTCTAAGGAAAGGTCTACCAAGAATAATAGGGCAAGAAGGATTGCAATCTATATCAAGAACAATGAAATCTACGGGCACATAATTCCTATTTGCAATAATAAGAACATCATTAATTCTTCCCATAGGTTTCTTAATAGTGGAATCCGCAAGATGCAAGTTTAGAGAGCAATCATCAAGATCGCGGAAATCTAGCAAATCACACAAAGTTTTGGGGATAGTGGAGACACTAGCACCCAAATCACACAAAGCATAAAACTCACGATCTTTAATTTTAATTTTGATAGTTGGTTCCCACTCATCATAGAGTTTTCTAGGAATAGAGACTTTCAACTCAAGTTTTTCTTCATAAGATTGCATCAAGGCATCAACAATATGTTCGGTGAAGGCTTTCTTTTGACTATAAGCATGCGGAGAATTTAGCACAGATTGCAACAAGGAAATACAATCAATCAAAGAGCAACTTTCATAATTAAATTCCTTGAAATCCAATATAGTGGGTTTAGCAACATCTAAATTTTTGTTTCTTTCAATCCCACTTTAGTCAATTTCATCATAAAGATCTAAATACTCCGAATTTTTTGAACGCCTTCTAGGTAAAGGAAGATCATATTCAGTTTCATCAAGATTCATATTGAAAAACAAAGATTTGATAGGGGACACATCATTAACTTTTAGATCTTCATCTTGATTTTCATAAGAATTAGAAGAACACGCTTTAATAAAGGCATCTTTGGAAGCACGCATCCTAGCAGTTCTTTCTTTACACTCATCAATTGAAATTCTCATGGCTTTTAGAGACTCATTAATATCATGCTTAGGTGGAATAGATCTAAGTTTCAAAGCATCAACATCAAGAGCAATTCTATCAACGTTCCTAGCCAAATCATCAATCTTAAGAAAATTTTCTTCAATCCTAGCATTAAAATTCTTTTGCGAAGAAATAATTTCTTTAATATTAGATTAAAAATCAGAGGGCATCTTATTATAATTTCCATAAGAGTTGTTGTAGGAATTCCCATAATTATTAGAAGGATTACTAGGATAAGGCCTAGGATTAAAATTCCCTCTATAAGCGTTGTTACCAAAATTATTCCTACCAACAAAATTCACATCCATAGATTCATTGTTATTCTCAATCAAGGTAGACAAAGGCATATCATTAGGATTAGAAGAAACACTCTTATTAACAAATAATTTCATAAGTTCATCCATATTTCCACTCAAAACATTGATTTCTTCTATCGCATGCACTTTTTTATTAGAAGATCCTTCAGTATGCCATTGAGAATAATTAACCATAATATTATCTAGGAGTTTAGTAGCATCTACTAAAGTGATTTCCATAAAAGTGCCTCCCGCGGCCGAATCTAAAATATTTCTAGAAGCAAAATTCAATCCGGCATAAATTTTTTGTATAATCATCCACAAATTTAAACCATGAGTAGGGCAATTACGTATCATTAATTTCATTCTCTCCCAAGCTTGTGCAACATGTTCATGATCAAGTTGCTTAAAATTCATAATATCGTTTCTAAGAGAGATGATCTTAGCGAGAGGAAAATACTTAGAGATAAAAGTATCTTTGCACTTGTTCCATGAATCAATACTATTCTTTGGCAAAGACGAAAACCAAGCTTTAGCACGATCTCTAAGAGAAAAAGGAAATAGCTTCAATTTAACGAAATCATTATTGACATCTTTTTTCTTTTGAATATCACATAAATCAACGAAGCTATTCAGATGAGTAGCGACATCTTCACTTGGAAGGCCGGTGAATTGATCTTTCATAACAAGATTCAACAAAGCAGTATTAATTTCACAAGATTAAACATCGGTAAGAGGAGCAATCAGAGTGCTAAGGAAATCATTATTATTGGTATTGGTGAAGTCACACAATTTGGTAGCATCTTGAGCCATCGCAATGAACAAGCAATCTAACACACGAGCAAACAAAAAGCAAGCGGACAAAAAGAGGCAAATAGAGAGGGAGGATAGGGAGAGAGAAGGCGAATAAAACGGTAAGGGTGAATTGGGGGGAGAGGAAAATGAGAGGCAAATGGCAATTAATGCAATGCGAGAGATAGGGATTGTGATGGGTACTTGGTATGTTGACTTTTTGCGTAGACTCCCTGGCAACGGAGTCAGAAATCCTTCTTGCTACGTCTTGAGCTTTCGTTGGTTTTCCCCGAAGAGGAAGGGATGATGCAGCAGAGTAGCGTAAGTATTTCCCTCAGTTTTTGAGAACCAAGGTATCATTCCAGTAGGAGCCCACGCTCAAGTCCCTCGTACCTGCACAAACCGATAGCTACCCGCAACCAACGCAATTAGGGGTTGTCAAGCCCTTCACGATCACTTACGAGAGTGAGATCTGATAGATAGAATATTTATGGTATTTTTGATGTAAAGATGCAAAGTAAAAAGTAAAAGGAAAGTAAATAGCAAAACAATATAAAAGTGATGGAGATTGATATGATGAGAATAGACCCGGGGGCCATAGGTTTCACTAGTGGCTTCTCTCGAGAGCATAAGTTTTCTACGGTGGGTGAACAAATTACTGTTGAGAAATTGACAGAATTGAGCATAGTTATGAGAATATCTAGGCATGATCATGTATATAGGCATCACGTCCGTGACAAGTAGATCGAAACGATTCTGCATCTACTACTATTACTCCACTCATCGATCGCTATCCAGCATGCATCTAGAGTATTAAGTTAAAAACAGAGTAACGCTTTAAGCAAGATGACATGATGTAGAGTGATAAATTCATGCAATATGAAATAAACCCCATCTTGTTATCCTCGATGGAAACGATACAATACGTGTCTTGCTGCCCCTTCTGTCACTGGGAAAGAACACCGCAAGATCGAACCCAAAGCTAAGCACTTCTCCCATGGCAAGAACTACCAATCTAGTTGGCCAAACCAAATGGATAATTCGAAGAGACTTGCAAAGATAACCAATCATACATAAAAGAATTCAGAGAAGATTCAAATATTGTTCATAGATAGACTTGATCATAATCCCACAATTCATCGGTCTCAACAAACACACCGCAAAAGAAGAAGATTACATCGAATAGATCTCGATGAGATAGGGGGAGAACATTGTATTGAGATCCAAAAAGAGAGAAGAAGCCATCTAGCTACTAACTATGGACCCGAAGGTCTGAGGTAAACTACTCACACTTCATCGGAGAGGCTATGATGATGTAGAAGCCCTCCGTGATGACGGCCCTCTCCGGCGGAGCTCCGGAACAGGCCCCAAGATGGGATCTCGTGGATACAGAAAGTTGCGGAGGTGGAATTAGGTTTTTGGCTCCTGTTCTGATTGTTTGGGGGTACGTGGGTATATATAGGAGGAAGGAGTATGTCAGTGGAGCACCGAGGGTCCCACGAGGCAGGGGGCGTGCCCTAGGGGGGGCGCCCCTACCCTCGTGAGCACCTCTTTGCTTCCTTGTAGTAGGGTCCAAGTCTCCTGGATCACGTTCGGTGAGAAAATCACGTTCCCGAAGATTTTATTCCATTTGGACTTCGTTTGATATTCCGTTTCTTCGAAACACTGAAATAGGCAAAAAACAGCAATTCTGGGCTGGGCCTCCAGTTAATAGGTTAGTCCCAAAAATAATATAGAAGTGGAAAATAAAGCCCAATATAGTCCAAAATAGTAGATAATATAGCATGGAGCAATCAAAAATTATAGATACGTTGGAGACGTATCAATATAGTCCGGCTGTCCGGAGACCCCCTAATCCAGGACTCCCTCAGAGGATAAGCATGCAATGATTGAGATATTACAAAGTCCTGATTTATGATTGCTATCATAAACCGGCCCTTGGGGGCTAGTAGAGTTGGTATTTATAATTGGACTTAAGAAAGGAAAAGATATGTCAATACCTCATAGCGCTCCTTCCTTAGATTCACCAGACTGGATTCGTAATCACGATTTGAGTGCAGATGGTTTAGGAAACCAGAGTGGAGTTCTTGAGCACTAAGATGGGCATAGCTGGATAAATCAGTGCTCCATTTGCCTTTCTCCATAGCAGCACGCTCTTCCTTGGCACTATGTTTTGCCAAAATTACAGGATAGCCAGGAGAGGTGTGACCAATACCAGTAATGATAACCTCGCCTTCTTTGTCTCCAGAAGCCTTTTCTGGAGTTGATGGAGTGTTAGTAGTTCTGACCAGACTAGAAGGTTTGTCATCAGTCCGGATTGGATTTGCTGGTTCATGATCTGGCACAGCAGTATCAACTTCTGCTTGTTCATCAATATTGTGATCTTGAGGGAGTGATTCATCAAAGGTGGCTTCAGTATTTGGACCCTCCGGTTCAGCAGTTTGCTCCGGTTCAATAACCACCTGGTCTTCGGGCGGATTATTCACCCGAGCCTTTTTACTGGGTCTGGCTTTGGCTGTAAACAGAACAAGATGCAAAGGTTAGCATAGCATATAAAGTATGAAACATCAAAAGAAAGGGGTGAAGTACTTACCCAGCTATGGTTTTGAGAGGAGGGAGTCACTGTTGACTCGCCAGAGGATGAAGGAGGTGTCACCTGATAATTCGAATCGGACGGATAAAGAGGTTTTCGGAAATAGCCTGCCTTGGGATAAGAAGTGTCAGAAGTGGGTGAGACCTCAGATCGGCGTTTTCGAACCAGGGTGTCCGGTAAACCGGTCAAAGTGACCTTTTGACCGATGTGCCGGGTTGTGCGGCGAGCCTCGTACTTCTGTTTCTTCAAAATAAATGTTGGATCCAAGTGAGCAAGAGGATGATAAAAGCTTACTTTCCGGACTGGTTGACGGATTTTTTGTGTTGGTAGAGAGTCTGAACCAGAGGAAAGGATAATTACCTCTGCATCGTCAGCTTGGCTGCCCTCAATGTCCTCCTGATAAGTATCATTGTTAATGAGATGCATGAAAAGTGAACCAAGTGAATCAAGTTCTACCTCAACTTCCGGTTCATCCGGGTCGTCATCCAGCTCTAGACTGATGCGTTCAGATGCCTTCCTCTTTGTGGTTTTCTTGACGGCTTTCGTCTTAGGACGAGAAGGCTTTACTGCCTTCTCCTGAGGTTTCCTTTTCCAGAATGGATCATCACCCTATTTAAAAATAAGCAGAGGGTATTCAAAGATTGTACAGTCTAAAGGTATCAAGTGTAAAGCGGAAGAACAATACTTACAGTAGGCGGTTTGTTTTGCGTGTAAAAGGGGTTTAATCCGGTTTGGCGACAGACAACTTATGATTCGTTCAATATTTTCTTGACAGACTCAGTGACTTCTTCATCTGTTAGCTGAATATTGATATGATGTTGGGAGTCTTCTACTTCACCAATATACTCGCACCTTAAGCTGGACCGGCGACTTAACGACAAGATACTCGAGGATATGCAGCAACGGACGAAGTCTACACCTGTTAAACCATTGGCCAAGAAGGCTCTCAGCTTGGCGAGTTGAGGTGCGTACGGGGCCCGTTCCTGGGCACTTAGTCGTTGTGGAAGTGGATGAGTATTGGCAAGCCGGTGGGCACGGTAACCCGGCAGAGGGTTCTCATCTTCAGGGGAGGTGTCTCTACAATAGAACCAAGTTTGATTCCATTCTTTGGGGTGACTGTGCAGCTTGGCATGAGGAAATTCAACCTCTTTCCTATTCTGAATGGAGACGCCCCCAAGTTCAGTATTGGGTCCGTCTACAAATTCAGTGCGCCGGTTCAGATGGAAGAAATCCCGGAACAGCTCGACAGTTGGTTCTTCTTGTAGATACACTTCACAGAAAACTTGAAAGTTGCATATATTGGATACCGAATTGGGTCCAATATCTTGAGGGTGGAGTTGAAAGCTGGCAATCACATCCCGGAAAAACTTCGATCCGGGCGGTTTAAAGCCACGGCCTATGTGATCAACAAACACCACTACTTCACCCTGCTTGGGAGCAGGAGGATTCTCCGGCCTAGGAACTCGCCACCGGATTTCATTTTTCTTTGGTAAGGTACCGATCCGAACCATTCCATTCAGTTGCTCCTCTGTAACCTGGGAGGGGGCCCAGTTGCAAGAATAAAACTACTTGGTCATTGCAAGTGAAGAGCTGGAAAGAAATGTCGTTTTACAATTCATTCATGGTGATGCATAAGGTACAATAGGACAATGGAATCCAAGTATGTGAAATTGGTAAACCGGAGGCTGATACAATTATGAATGACAAAGCGATAAGTGGAACAGAGATATACACATATTATTAAACCGGAGTATGACAACGGAGATAAAGGGATTGCCGGTTTACAAGGGGACTAATCACTACAAAAAAATACACTTCTGTGATGATACGTGTTTGTCAAAGTAGGTCGCGTTTTTTGTCATGCATGTACATCCATGACGATTTTATGATAGAATCAAGATAGTCATACCTGTGCTATCATAGAAGTGTTCCATGACATTATTACCACAATTATCATCACGGAAGTGTCCACTTCCATGACGATAAATCGCGCGTCACAGAAGTGCTTTCATCAAGGGTGACTGTGGGAGTCCTGGATTAGGGGGTCTCTGGACAGCCGGACTATCTCCATTGGCCGGACTGTTAGACTATGAAGATACAAGATTGAAAACTTCGTCTCGTGTCCGGATGGGACTCTACTTGGTGTGGAAGGCAAGCTAGGCAATACGTATATGGATATCTCCTCCTTTTTCTCATCTATAGATGGGGTATTACTTACCCTTGTTCTCCTCGAGCTGCCTCTTAGCAAAGCCGAGCTCTTTTTGGGACCCCTCGAGGGCCTCCTTCAGTACGGCGACCTCCGCAGTCAGTGCGGCGGTCGCCAGCAGCAAAGCCTGCATATGCATATTGACATACTTATATTAGACTCCTGCGATATTATTTGATCCTCTATTTGACTTTTCTTCATGAACACCGAACAAAGCATCAGGGGCTACTGTCTATGCGGTAACACTTCTACTACACTTTAAAACACTTACCTTGAAGCCTGTTAGAAGGCTAGTACAGGCTTCAGTCAATCCGCTCTTGGCGGACTGAACCTTCTGGATCACCACACTCATGATAGTGTGGTGCTCCTCCTCGATGGAAGCGCTACGAAGCGCTTCCAACATAGTGTCCGACGCCTCTGGGTGGACAGAGGTCACCGGCACAGGTGTCTCACCCTCCTTAGAAGGGGACCGCCTGCCCGAGCTCGGATCCGTTGGAGGGTCCGGCGCGGTGTTCGGCTGAGGGCCGAACTCGGAGCTCTCGGGGACCCCATCCCCTTGGCTCCCGGAGTCCGGAAGGTCGCCTTGCGGTGCCTCTGGGACTGTCCCCCTCGATCCGTTGCCTCTTGAGACATCACCTCGGTGTCGTCGGCTGGATGAGGGGAGGTGGCCGTCGGGACTGGATCGCTATCCATGTCTGACGCACCCAGGGAGCCGTCCGAGGATACCTCGATATTGGCTCGGGGCGGCCTGCACAATTGAGTTCAGCGTTAGGAAAAGCAATGCGACAAAGGAATCCTACGGGTTACTTTGGTATCCGAATACTTACGATCTCCCCTGGGGCTTGGCCCTGGGCAACCATTCGTCTTCACTTTCGTCGGCGGCGGTGGAGCCGTCCGGAAGGAGCGTCCTTCCCTTCTTGGACCCTCCGGCCTCCCCAGTTGGGGCAGCCTTCCTTTTCTTGTCTCCCCTAGTTGGTGGGGGAGCCTCTTCTTCCTCTTCCTCGTCTTCGGGGGAAGAGTGCGCCACAGACTCGTCGGACGGTGAGTCCGACGACGGCTGGCGTCGGGAACTCTTTCGAGCTCCCTTGGCCTTCTATGTCTTCTCCGGCACCTTATAAGGGGCCGGAGTCAACATCTTCGCCAGAAGGGCGTCTGTAGGGCCTTCGGGCAAGGGAGCCGGACAGTCGATTTGTCCGGCCATCTTCTTCCAGTCCTGTTAACGACACATGAGTTTATATCCCGCATAGAGCCAATATATATATATATATATATAAAACAAATATCCTGTAAGAGGTAAAACAACTTACCGCACTGGCGTGGCACTTCGCGCTGAATCCGCAATCCTCAGTAATGGGGGGAGGGACCGCGGCGCCCTTGAACAGCACCCTCCAGGCATCTTCATGAGTCGTGTCGAAGTGCCTGTTCAGAGTTCGGTGTTGTGCCGGATTGAACTCCCACAAGGTAAACTCCCGTTGTTGGCACGGGAGTATCCGGCGAACGAGCATAACCTAGACTATGTTGACAAGCTTGAGCTTCTTATCCACCATGTTCTAAATACATGACTGGAGTCCGGTCAGCTCTTTTGAATTACCCAGGACAGACCCTTCTCTTTCAAGGAGGTGAGCCGCATGGGGATGCTAGATCAGAACTCGGGGGCCGCTACCCATGCGGGGTCGCGTGGCTCGGTGATATAGAACCACCCCGATTGCCACCCCTTTATGGTGTCCACGAAGGTGCCCTCGAGCCATGTGATGTTGGGCATCTTGCCCACCGTGGCGCCTCTGCACTCCGCCTGGCGGCCGCTCACTACCTTCGGCTTGACATTGAAGGTCTTCAACCATAATCCGAAGTGGGGCTTGATGCGGAGGAAGGCCTCGCACATGACGATGAACGCCGAGATGTTGAGGATGAAGTTCGGGGCCAGATCATGGAAATCCAGGCCGTAATAAAACATGAGCCCCCGGACGAAGGGATGGAGAGGGAATCCTAGTCCGCGGAGGAAATGGGTGAGGAATACCACCCTCTCATGGGGCTCGGGGGTGGGGATGAGATGTCCCTCATCTGGGAGCCGGTGCGTGATATCATCGTGCAGGTATCCTGCTCTCCTCAGTTTCTTGATGTCTCCCTCCATGACGGAGGAGACCATCCACTTGCCTCCTGCTCCGGACATGGTTGGAGAAGGTTGAGATGGAAGTGAGGACTTGGGCGCTAGAGCTCGAGTATGCGGGAGCGGATGAGCAGAGGAGGAAGAAGGCATGGATAGAAAGGTGAATCCTTATCCCTTTATATGGGCGGACAAAATTAAACGTCCCCACTTGCCTAGTAAAACTCGCTTATCCCCCAAGCACCGCAATTGATGGTGCGGTTGGGTTACCCATGACCGTATTGATGAGAATCCCGTAAAAGGGGGACACGATCTCTGCTTTGACAAGACGTGTCGAAAAACTGCCTCGCGTTATGTGCGGGGCTGGTTAAAACAAACAGTTCAAATAATCACCGGGCCATGACGTAACGTCATGTTGCCAAGACAAGCTAGCGGATTAGATCTGTGAAAGCATTATTCTCTACGGTGAAATGTGGAACTTATTTTGCAGGGTCAGACACTATCCTCATATTCAAATTCTTCTATGATGTATTCGGAGAAGGAACCTGCCTTGCAATGCCGAAGACAACTATGCGCCAGACTCATCATCATTGAAGCCTGGTTCAGGGGCTACTGTGGGAGTCCTGGATTAGGGGGTCTCCGGACAGCCGGACTATCTCCATTGGCCGGACTGTTAGACTATGAAGATACAAGATTGAAGACTTCGTCTTGTGTCCGGATGGGACTCTACTTGGCGTGGAAGGCAAGCTAGGCAATACATATATGGATATCTCCTCCTTTGTAACCGACCTTGTGTAACCCTAACCCTCTCCGGTGTCTATATAAACCGGAGGGCTTTAGTCCATAGGACAACAATCACAACATACAATCATACCATAGGCTAGCTTCTAGGGTTTAGCCTCTCTGATCTCGTGGTAGATCTACTCTTGTAACACCCATATCTTCAATATTAATCAAGCAGGACGTAGGGTTTTACCTCCATCAAGAGGGCCCGAACCTGGGTAAAACTTCGTTTCCCTTGCCTCCTATTACCATCCAGCCTAGACGCACAGTTCGGGACCCCCTACCCGAGATCCACCGGTTTTGACACCGACAGTGACCGACACGTGGCATCCACAGTAACGGAACGCCGTTAATCTATCGGGTCAGATTTTGGATCCGATAAGCCTAACCAATGGGAAATTTCCACGTGTAAAATTCTGATTGGCCGAAGGAAACACGTGTTGCCTCACCGTTGGGACAGATGTCATCCACTCATTGGACAGGAGGCGCCTATGATAGGTCGACACGTGGCACGGCCCAACAGTGGCCCATTCCGGTGAAAAAGGCCGACCCAGTAAAAATTAGCAGGCCGGCCCATATAAGACCTACTTGTGTCAGGTCCATTTAAGCCCATGACCCAAACGAGATGTGCCAATTCGGCCCGTCAACGACCCGTTAAAGATTTGACACCATTGCAGCCCATCGTCAGTTCGAGCCCATTAACAGCCCGCTATATATTTGGGCTCAATATCGACCCGATGAGATTTCGGCCTGTTAACGGCCCATTTAATGGATGGGCCAACTTTCAGGATGTACATCTTTCGGCCTTTTAGCGACCCATTTAAATGTTGGGCTACTTTCCGGCCCGGTGTGTCTTTCAGCCTATTGACGACCCATAAATCTGATGGGCCATTTGTAGTCGGACCTGAGTTTGGGCCTTTTAGCGGCCCATTTAAGTGTTGGGCCAATTTCAGGCCCGGTGTCACTTTCAGCCTGTTGACGGCCCATAAATCAGTTGGGCCATTTGTAGTCGGACCTGAGTTTTGGCCTTTTAGCGACCCATTTAAGTGTTGGGCCAATTCCCGGCCCTGTGTGCCTTTCGTCCTGTTAACGGACCATAAATGAGTTGGGCCATTTGTAGCCGGACCTTAGTTTTGGCCTTTTAACGGCCCATGCCCTTCATGGTCCAATACCAGCCCGGTTTCTCTTTTGGCCCGCTAAAGGCCCACAACACAGTTGGGCCGTTTACAATACGACCTGACTTTCGGCCTCTTAGCGGCCCATGCTCTTCATGGTCCAGTACAAGCCCGCTGTCTCTTTCGGCCTGCTAAAGGCCTACATTATAGTTGGGCCATATGTAGCCCAAACTTAGTAACGGCCTGTTAACGACCTGGGAGGTAAGAGGGCCGACCATTAACTTTCGGCCTAGTAATGGCACATTAACTTAATGGGCCCACTAAAGTTCTTTCATGTCTTTAGGCCAAATTAGATAATTTGAGCCCATTACGACGAGAAATTATGCACAGGACCAAAACCGATCAAGCAAAGGTACAACATACAGGGAATAACGTTGCACATCCAGCAAAGATTGATGCCAGTGCAAATAAATGAGCAGAACCTAACCATCTACAACGTCACAATCTGCAACCTCAGCACATATGATGCCCATAAGCATGTGGGAAAGTTCTTGCTGCTTTGCTACACTGTCTCTGAAAACATTGATCAGTTGTTGTGTCGCACGACTCTGCACCTCTGATTCATCCACCATTTCCATCATTGCTTCAGCCATTAATTGGTTCACTAACATACATTTATTCCGTTGCATTCGAGACAGAGGATACTGAACAGATTCAGATGGCGATTTTGGCAGGCTTGTATTATTGATAGTGGAGAGTGTCTCGACCACTACATCATAACATAAATTAGGATGGGAACCAAACAGATGAATCATGAGCTATTGCCATATTACCTGGCCTAGATTTACTGGAAAGAAACAATGGGGTTGCCTTGCTATTTTCAGAGTTTGTCTTCTTATCTTCAGCAACGTGCACAAAATTAACACACTAGCATTGCTATCATTGGCCAAGTCAGATAATAGGAAAGCAACATTGACACAACGAATGTTTGTGCAACTAGCCTACACCAAATTAACACAATATGGCACAGTTATCATCAGCGAGGTAAGGTGATACGAAAGCAACATTGACACAATGAATGAATGGGCAACCAGAGAAGCAGTACAATTCAGTAATGTGCGTGATATGAGATAGTACATTCATGCAGCTCAGTATGCAAAACTACCAGGCAGTTTTCCTTACAAAAATCAACATTGGCGCCTTTAACATTTTGCTACAACTAATTTTAGATCAGATAAAGGTTAGATTCACGCCGATTAACAAAATACATTCTGATGTAAAAATATAGTGATATACAACAGGTACTTACATCAGCATTGGAGCACAGAGAATTCCCGCAAGATATTTTCCTCGAATACAATCCCAATGGAGGAAGTCTTGTATCGTTTAACCTTATTTTCTAAAATAGAGATGGGTAAGAAACATGTAGAAAATATGATCAGAATGCTATAAAATTTCATGATGTGAGGATACGCACACGCTTCTTAGAATGGAGTTGACATTCTTTTGCTGGACTGGAGCGGACTAGTTCTTTGGCCACTGGAATCTGCTTATTATCAGTAGGAGTTGGGTTTCTCTGTGTTGGAGCAGTATCTATGAAAAATGGAGTTGGTTTATTATCTCCCAACGTTTGGATCTTTTGCAAAGACTTGGTTTGTAACCCTTCCGATTCTAACATAGCCGTCTTCCCCTTGCATGCCTTATATAGAAGAATGGTGATTCAGTTATAAAACATGCTACAGTAGAGATGGAATAGGTACTGAAGAATAGAAAGGCATGACATATTGACATGTATTCCCTCCATCCGGAAATAAATGGATGGGTCTAGGACTATTTCAGTTCTAGATACATCCAGTTTTATCCATTTCTGCGACATTTAATCCGGACGGTGGGAGTATGATGTAAGAGCTTGGGATACAGCATGCCAACATAGTAAAAAACACTAAAAAACCCACTTCAGAACCAAAGTATTCAAACCCGCTGATATGAGATAGTACACTCATGCAGCTCAGGATGCAAAACTACCAGGCAGTTTTCCTTGCAAAAATCAACATTGTGGCCTTTAATCATACATTTTGCTACAACTAAATTTAGATCAGATAAAGGTTGGATTCACGCCTGTTGGGGATATGACTATTTGTGTAAGCCATCCAGGAGGGGCTTGGTTACGCAAATAGAGGTTCATCAGAAGCCCAAGACCAAGTCATGAAGATGGCGGTTCACTAAAAGGCTTAAAGGCCCACAGGCGACTTTGAGGCCCGTAAAGATAAACCGCCATGATGGTATAACTTGTACTGTAAGGTAGAAGTAACTAGTCGCCGAGCCGGACACTGTTTATGAGCCGGCCGGGACTCTGTAGGCCGCAGGGCGTCAACCCGTGTATATAAGGGGACGACCCGCCAGCGGCTTAGGGTGAGAAACAACTGATCGAGAGCCAGGCATAGCGTATCTCGCCCCCTGGTCATCGAAACCTCAAGCAATTCCAACCCAACTAGACGTAGGCCTTCCTTCACCGTAAGGGGCTGAACTAGTATAAACCTCGCGTGTCCTTGTCCCGATTAACCCCTTTAAGCTTCCTAGTTGCGATGGCTCCATGATTAAGTCCTTGCAAAAGGACATCTGCCGTGACAATTCCATGACAGTTGGCGTCCACCGTGGGGCCAGCGCACGGTGGATTTGAGTTCTTGAAGGGCAGCTTCGAAGGGCTCAAGAGATACACAGTTGGCCGGATGACCAAGAGTCGTCGCGGCAAGATCTACATCGACGACGAAGGCTGGGCCCCGACGCCGGCTCAATTGAGTACAGGTACCGGGTCCCCTTTGGCGGTTGATGCCTTAAGCTGGCTGGGATCTCAGCATAAGCCGATGCCGCCTAACACCTTTCTTGATGTTTTGCATAATCCTTCTGTTAAGTTACCTACAGAGGAAGATCTGGCAATACCAGACCCGGAGGCACAGCTAGTGGCGGCTCTCCATGTTATCCCGTATTGGACAGTGCCTTATTTGGCTTACATGACCCGGGGAGAGTTGCCTGAAGATGAGACCTTGGCAAGACAAATTGCCCGGCGGTCCAAGTCCATGACAATTGTCAATGGCGAGTTACATCATTGCAGTGTCACTGGAGCGTTTCAACATTGTGTGTCACCTATAGAGGGTCAGGAGATCCTTCGTGAGATTCATGAAGGCGATTGTGGTCATCACGCCGGCTCAAAATCTCTTGTGGCCAAAGCTTTCCGTCATGGGTTTTATTGGCTGACAGATCATGCTGATGCAGAAGACCTGGTCAGTAAATGTGACGGATGTCAGAAATTCTCACGACGTGCTCATGTGCCGGCTCAAGAATTGAGGATGATTCCAATTACTTGGCCATTTGCAGTTTGGGAGCTTGATATGGTCGGGCCTTTCAAAAGGTCTAAGGATAAAAAGACACACCTCTTGGTGGCGGTTGACAAGTTCACAAAGTGGGTGGAGGCGGAGCCAGTCAGTAAGTGTGATGCAGCCACGGCGGTCCAGTTTATGAAAAAGGTGATTTTTCGCTTTGGTTTTCCACACAACATCATAACTGATAATGGCACTAACCTCTCCAAAGGAGCTATGGAAGAGTTATGTCAACGAGAGCATATCCAGCTTGACGTTTCAGCTGTGGCTCATCCTCAATCCAATGGTCAAGCAGAACGAGCTAATCAAGAAATCTTGAGGGGTATCAAGCCCCGGCTCTTGGTCCCCTTGCAGCGGACGTCGGGTTGTTGGGTGGAGGAGTTACCTTCTGTACTTTTGGAGCATCAATACTACACCTAACATATCTACGGGCTACACGCCTTTCTTTATGGTGTATGGAGCAGAGGCGGTCCTGCCAAGTGACATCCGTCATGACTCACCCCGTGTGGCGGCTTATGTTGAGGATGACAACGAAAAAGCTCGGCAAGACGCACTTGACCTGTTGGATGAAGAGCGAGACTTGGCAATAGCCCGCTCGACGATTTACCAGCAAGACCTGCGCTGCTACCACAGCCGTCGGGTTAGGTCCAGAACCTTTCAGGAAGGGGACTTAGTGCTCCGACTCATCCAGGATCAATCTGACATGCACAAGCTATCCCCTCCTTGGGAAGGACCCTTTGTGGTCAGCAAGAAGCTGAACAACGGATCATACTACCTTATCGACGTTCGGGAGCACAAAGACTCACGTAAGTCGGAGGAGGAGACCCGTCGGCCATGGAATATCGCTCATCTTTGGACTTATTATACTCAAGCCATCGGCTCTAATGTGTATATATTTACATTATGTATATTACATAAAGCAATAACGCAGGACCTCTGTCCTTTTTTCCACTCCCAAAAAAGGTTTATGTGTTTTCTTTGTCAGGTGCTGGAGATAACTAAGGAGAAGCGGATCATATCTGAATCCGGCTTTCCTTTGGTCCGGCTTATGATCATATCTGAATCTAGCCGTGATCACTTGGGGGCTTCCTGTTCAAACATAGGTCTTATTCGAACCAAAGAGAACATAGCTGTCGATACCCACTTGATCGACATACTGCCAAACCCACTTGGGGGCTTCTTGATCATATTTGAATCATAGCTTAACCCCTTTGGGTCTGACGTGGATCATATTCGAATCAACATAATTAAACAACTCTTATGGTCACTTGGGGGCTTCCTATTCAAACATAGGTCGTATTCGAACCAAAGAGAACATAGCTGTCGATACCCACTTGATCGGCATCGCCACAGCCACTGGGGGCTAACAGATCGTATCCGAATCTTAGCTCAACCCCTTTGGAACGGTTCACTGATCGTATTCGAATCAGAAACCCTTTTGTTCATCATATTTTACAAGTATCAACATTGGATATCTTGCGACCCTCTTGAAAATACAATGGAGTACATTGCAATCCTCCAGGATTAAAATTGGTTACATCAGGTTGTTAAGTACCAGGTGAACTTTTATGTGCCAATTTTCAAGAGTTAAACTTACCCTCAGGGGTTGGCTTATATAAGCCGGAAAAGCAGCCGTAAGCATCACAGGGCAGTGCAAGACATTTCTGCAAAGGACATAACAGATTCATATAAACTACAAAGTGCATAGTGACGGTGACTTATGCAAGTATTAAGGGCCATAAGCATGTGCAAAGGCATAGCAAAACTCAAAGTATTTTCTACTCTGTCACAAGACTCCCCGAGTCTGAATGATGCGACATTGTTTTTCTACAACGACATAAGCAGGTGGCGCCTGGCAATCTACTCTTGGGGTTGACTTGAAGCCTCCGGGTTATCCTTCTCCGCCTCTCCGCCGGCTGCTTTGTCTTGGAAGGATGATGAGGCCCAGTCAATGCCACTCAAGGCCTCAAACTCAGCTTCATCATCTATTAAACCGGTTGGGTCGACTTCAGGGGCACAGGTGTGCTTACGGATTGGAGGGATCAAGATGACATCGTCGTAATGCGGCGTGGGGATTCTCCAATTCTCCTTGTCATAACCCAGCTGATACTTGGTGAGGTCAGTGTCGTTTCCAATTTGAGTGGCCACAGGGCGTATATCCCTCACGCAGGTGGTGAAATCCTTTTCATCAAATGGAGTGCCATCCTCCTTTAAACTTGGATACCCAAGAGCGATGTCGGTCGGGTCTAGCTCTAGTAACCAGGCTTTGGCCCGACTCAAAGCGGCTATTGCTCTGGCTCTTGCTTGGGCCCATCTCAACTCTTGAATCCGCTGAGGAAGTACAGCAAGCCGTTGTAACACATCTTGCAAGAGGTGGGGCACATCATTTGATAAGGCTACAATGGCCAAGGCACGTTGTGACCTGATGTACAGTTGCTCTACTAGAGTATACACCACCTTCAATTTGATCAGCATATTCTGCTTGAGGTTTGTGCTCCTGGGGCCTGTATTGGTAAGTATACGGTAAACCTCAGGTAACAACTGAAGGAATATTTACAATATTTAATGCTTGCTTAAGATAACTTACCAAAGATCGCTGAGACCATCCGAGATATCTGGCGTTGTAAGCCGGTTAGTTCAGCTGTTGCATTTGCCAGCGACGCCTCTGCTGTCTCAGCCCGGGTCACCAGTCCGGCCTTTTCGTCAGTCCAAATTTTCTTCTCCGGCTCAAAATTTTTCTTCAGCTTCTCTTGTTCAGAGACGCTGAATTCAAATTTGGAGTTAGCCTTTTGAATTTCAATCTCCTGGGCTACCAGGCGGTTCTTCAGGTCAGCAATCTCCGATTCAAATTGATTTTTGGTGGCCTGTATTGCACCGGATAGTAGTCTAGATTACGGTAAATAATATTAAGTCCCAAGCACTTTGCAAGCAAAGATACTTGACACTTGGGGGCTAATGTATACCGAAGCTTTCTAAATTATTAAGCCGGTCCTGGATATTAAGTCCCAAATACTTTGCAAGCAAAGATACTTGACACTTGGGGGCTAATGTGTATCGCAAGTTAAAGGTATTGTGTTACATCCAGTTTAAATATTTTTCTTTAAGCCGGGCAAGCAGCTCTAACAATTTTTCTAAGTCTACAACATATTTATTCATAAGCAATAGAATTGGGGGCTGGTACAGTAAGTATGATTGAAAGTAAGGAAGCATAAGTCATACCTCAGATTT
The DNA here is from genome assembly GCF_018294505.1 of Triticum aestivum. Classification (NCBI taxonomy): domain Eukaryota; kingdom Viridiplantae; phylum Streptophyta; class Magnoliopsida; order Poales; family Poaceae; genus Triticum; species Triticum aestivum. The sequence goes on from NC_057800.1 coordinate 578,161,734, forward strand.
TTGCTGTATTTGCTTCATCATGTCAATTTCCAGGTCACGGCTGCTTTGCACCTGGTTGATATAGCCCGAGACGATCTCTCCAAAACTCAAATGAGTATAGTCGGTGATATCCATCTTGGCCTTACGGTGTTCTAGCAACTCCTCTTTAGCCAAGCATTTGGTAAGGACGGTGGGCCTGGCTGGCTCAACGAATTGAGCCTTGAGAAATTCCACTTCTGGGTCAGCCGTTTTGACTGGGCTAGGTGCCTCCGGGTTAACAGAACCATCAAGAATATCTTCAGCAGGCGGGTCAGAAGTTGGTGCTGCAATGTCTTGAGCCAGCTCAGGCGGCGGTTGATGTGTGGAAGAGTCGGGAGCAGCTATACCTTGTTCCGGTTCAGTCACCACAGGGGTTTGGGCTGGTTTATCCTTCTTGGTTTTCTTCCTGGGCTTAACCTGCACGCTGTGGGCAAAGCAGAGAAATAAGTAAAGAAACATGAAGAAAGAAAAACATAAGGTGAATAAATTGATATACCCAGGGGCAGTCTTAAAAGCCGGCATGTTTGATTGCATGGACTCGCCGAATGAAGGAGAGGTATCCTGGTAATTGGAGTCAGAGGAATTGAGAGGTTGACGGATTAGACCTGCCAAAGGTAAAAAAGGGTATAAGTTGGAGATAACCTCAGTCTGACGCTTCTGGGTTGTGTCAGGCAAGCCGGAGGATAGCTCTGCATCCTTGCTGGTCTGAGTCTGCCTCCGGTTTTCAAATTGTTGTTGCTTCAAAAGAAAGTCAGGATCTTGGAAAGCCAAAGGGTGTGAAAATCTTACTTTCCGGGTTACTCTTCGAATTTTCTGATGCGGCCGAAGCTCGGAGTCGGAGGAGACTATAGTTACCTCTTCCTCGACGGGTTGGCTGTTGCCCGTGTCTTCCCGAAAGAAGGTTAATATCAGTAAGGTAGTGATAAAGGAGAAAGGGAAATTAAAAAGTTACCTCTTCCTCATTATCATCAGAATCATCAAGCTGAAATAGCTCAGAAGCGCTTGGCTTCCTTTTCCTTGAAGTGGTGGGCTTGGCGGTTTTCCTTTCGGCTCTCTTGTCCGCCCTAGCTTTCTTGGCTGCCTCATGATCATATTGGATTTTCCAGAAGTTATCATTTGCCTGTAAAAGGTTATAAAGGGTTATGCGTAAGAATACAATTTAACATGATAAAAAGTAACCTGACGACTGGAAACTTACTGCAGGGGCCGGGTTCTTCTTGCAAAAAAGTAGTAAGCCGAAAGCGTTACTATTCACTGTGCCCTCTTTCAACAAAGACTTAGTTGTAGCTTCCACTACATCATCTGCTAAGTCGTCAGGACTATGATGCTGAGGGTCATCTTTCTCGCCTGAATAATTACACATTAAGCCGGGGCGGCGGCTTAATGGAATTATTCTCCAAGCAACCCAGACTCGGACCAGGTCAATGCCATCTAAGCCGTTCCCTAAAAGAGCTTTAATCTTCTTGATCTTGGGGATGAGTGGCAGACGTTCAATAGCAGTCAACTTATCCGGCAGCGGGTGAGTAGGTTCAAGGCGCAATGCACGGAAGCTGGGCAGCGGGTTTTCACCAACCGGAGAAGTATCTTGGCAGTAGAACCATGTCTGGTTCCAGTCCTTTGGATGACTCGGCAATTCAACATAAGGGAACAGGCAGTCTCTCCGCCTTTGAATTGATATGCCACCAAGCTCCAGACTGGGCCCGTTGGCCCGCTCATTCTGCCGGTTCAAATAGAACAATTCCCTGAACAAAAGTAGGCTGGGTTCTTCTCCAAGGTAGACCTCACAGAAAACTTGGAAGTTGCAGATATTTGACACGGAATTGGGCCCGATGTCTTGAGGTCTTAAGTCAAAGAAGTGCAAAATGTCTCTAAAGAATTTTGAACCGGGAGGAGCAAATCCCCGGCTCATGTGATCGGTAAAAATGATCACCTCCCCTTCCTTGGGTTGAGGTTTCTCTTCAGACGGGTCAGGAGCACGATAAGACATGACATCCTTCTTGGGCAGATGGCCAAACTTTACAAACTCGGACATTTTGCTCTCTGTAACAATGGATGGGATCCAGTTGCAGGTAACCGGAGGTTTAACATCTTTGGGTGCCATTGGATAAATTGAAGCCTACAACAAGATAAAGGAAATTTTCCGGTTTATTATAACTCGGAGAATAAACATTATTGGGTTATTTAGGATGGCGGCTTAAGAAGAGGCATAATGACATACAGGTAACTATGTGATAATGTTTAACAGCTTCAGGTATTAAAGATGATTAAGGTTTTCTTAAGTCGCCAGAGGCAAGTGGTGCTGACAGCCGGTATTATCTTAAACCGGTTACACGGACTACTATGGCTGAAACAGAGTCAACAGACACAGTTTTTGGCTAAGTGTGGAGCAAACAGGTTTCACAAGTTGCAATTATTATTTTGGATCAAACGATGCTCTGGAAAGGGAAAATTTCTAGACCTAAAAGAGTACAAGGAAGTTCTTATACTCAAGGAGGGCTTCCAAAACAAGGAAATGAGATCTGTTTTCATATAGAATAAGCACACAACATCCTCCGCAGCAGTTCTATGTGGTTTTTATGATTTGAACAAGGTATTAGAGGTAAGAACTAATGGAGGTTGCGTCGGGCGACGATGAACGTCGATGAACTTGAGACAGTACTAATGCAGATCTGAGAAAGGGGGGAAAGAGAACTCGCCAATGTGGAAGAACTGCGGAGGGTTGCCGTTGTTCTCTGGTCAAAAAACAGGGTGATGCAGCGGCCTGAGTCGGTGAAGACGAGGTTTCTGACGGTGGCGGCGGCGGAGCTCGAGCGGCAGAAGAGGGAGTGCGAGGAAGAAGATGACCGGAGGAAATGAAAAAGACCTAGGTCGCGCCTATTTATAAGGAGGACCGACTGAGATGGTGCAAGAAACGAGGAGACCAAGACATCATTATCCAGCGGCCCCGACGCCTCGATTTTCGGGAGGGTCAGTAAAGGCAAAGATCCATTGAAGATATGATGAATTAAAATATAAGTTTTATTGGAGATGATGTCACGATGATTTAACCTGGAGCCAGAGGATGACGTCATGGCGGGTTACAATCTTCACGCAAGACAGAAGACTAAAGGCCAGTTCATAAGGTTTTCAAAGATTGACATGAACCGGTTCAAATCAATCTGGTGCCTAATGTTGGGGATATGACTATTTGTGTAAGCCATCCAGGAGGGGCCGGGTTACGCAAATAGAGGTTCATCAGAAGCCCAAGACCAAGGTATGAAGATGGCGGTTCACTAAAAGGCTTAAAGGCCCACAGGCGACTATGAGGCCCGCAAAGATAAACTGCCATGATGGTATAACTTGTACTGTAAGGTAGAAGTAACTAGTCGCCGAGCCGGACACTGTTTATGAGCCGGCCAGGACTCTGTAGGCCGTAGGGCGTCAACCCGTGTATATAAGGGGACGACCCGCCAGCGGCTTCGGGTGAGAAACAACTGATCGAGAGCCAGGCATAGTGTATCTCGCTTCCTGGTCATCGAAACCTCAAGCAATTCCAACCCAACTAGATGCAGGCCTTCCTTCACCGTAAGGGGCTGAACTAGTATAAACCTCGCGTGACCTTGTCCCGATTAACCCCTTTAAGCTTCCTAGTTGCGATGGCTCCACGATTAAGTCCTTGCAAAAGGACATCTACCGTGACAATTCCACGACAACGCCGATTAACAAAATACATGCTGATGTAAAAATATAGTGATATACAACAGGTACTTACATCTACATTGGAGCACAGAGAATTCCTGCAAGAATCTTTCCTCATAAACTATACCATTGCAGAAATTCTTCTATCTGTTAAGCTTATTTTCTAAAAGAGAGATGGGTAAGAAACATGTAGAAAATATGATCAGCATGCTATAAAATTTCATGATACAAGGATACGCAGACGCTTCTTAGAATTGAGTTGACATATTTTTGCTGGACTGAAGCAGACTAGTTCTTTGGCCACTGGAATCTGCTTATTATCGGTAGGAGTTGGGTTTCTCTGTGCTGGAGCAGTATCTATAAAAACTGGAGTTGGTTTATTATCTCTTGGCGTTTGGATCTTTTGCAAAGGCCTTGTTTGTAACCCTTCAGATTCTAACATAGTTGTCTTCCCCTTGCATGCCTTGTATAGAAGAATGGTGCTTTAATTATAAAACATGCGACAACAGAGAGATGGAATAGGTACTGAAGAATAGAAAGGCATGACATATTGACATGTATTCCCTCCATCCGGAAAAAAATGGATGGGTCTAGGCGTATTTCAGTTCTAGATACATCCTTTTTATCCATTTCGGCAACATGTAATCCGGACGGAGGGAGTATGGTGTAAGAGCTAGGGATACGACAGGACAACATAGCAAAAAAACACTAGTTGAATGTAAAACTATATGCTAGAGGAATACGTACATAAATAACTAAGGCAACATACACGTGTATGATTGGAAAAATAATATGGCATTGCAACAGAGCACTAGAACAGCACTTCAATGTAAAAAAACATGGTATGGTGGACAGATGAAGTACATACTGATGAATAACAATGCATAAGATATTCAGAAGCATGATGTCCAAATTAAGCAGATGGCATTGCGATAGAGTAGAATGACAATACTTGAATCTGAAAACATGTTATCATGAATGGAATAGGTACTGAAAAACAGGAAGTCTTGACATATTTACATGCATGATCATCATGCTAAGCACATGGCATTGCAACAGAGTAGATACACTCCAGGACATTATATGCATGTTGTACCCATATCACAGGCCAAGTTAGAGCAAGGACCTTGTGGGGTGAAGAGGATTCATCATCTTTCTGCAAGTCTTCTGAAGAACTGCCTTTACATGTTCCATCATATTGGGTATCATTGACATCAAGTTTATTGGCCTTTACATTGCTCCGTGAGGTTCTTGTGGATATATCAGTGTGTGCAATTATATCTAACATGCATGGAAGACAACTAGTAGTTAGATTTATATACTAAGTGCCTGTAGGAGACGACATAAATAGTAGGACTGGGGTTAACTAGCAGCAACAGGTCTCATAAGCTAAAGGGAGAACACAGATGAAAGCTATAGAATATGTATCGTTTGTACTCAAGATTAACTAGATGGCACACAAAAGTATTAAAGAACAACATAGGTAATACTAGAAAGTGGTATAATACTATAATCACCAGCCTATGGGATAGCATTGGCTGATGGATGATAACTATGGAACAACATTACCTAAAGAACAAGTATCTTAGCTGAACTATGGAACAACGTTAACTCCTGAACAAGACCCGTAAGAGATCAGCATGAATATACAGTGAAATGTGATGATCTATTTTCCATGCTTAGATGAATAACAAAGCCATAAATGTTGCACACAAGTAAGATGAGGGTACAACCTATCTGGCTGCCATCCATAGGAGTGAGCATCATGTGCTGACTTGTCAATGGCCCTACAGTTATTGTGGCTGTCCATGTCGGGCACGCGCATTCGATGCAGGGAACTGCTGAGTGGGGACTATAGCTCCCTTCTGGTGTATGCTTCCCTTGTTGGAGCAACTGCGGTGAGTCGGAAGACGGTGTGTCTGAAGATGCAGATAACGCATAATGTTAAGAATGGCATATCTCTTTGATCTGAAGAAATACACTAAGAGATCAACAACAAGGTATGAGAGTGGTCACACGTCTGTTGAATGAAGACTAAATTGGGGTCACACGATTTTATTTTATTTTGGTACTGTCCAATCTACGCCGGATGGCTGGCTGTCTTGTGCCTCCTGGCTGAGACTGTTCGGAATCTTCCCCGAAGAGCCAGCGACCAACGACAGAGCAGCCTGCCTCCGCCGTCCGTGGCCCCGGCCAAAACCCCGCTCCCCGCCCCACCGCACTGTCGCGGTTGTGCCGCCCCGGGCCAATCCACAAAGACTCCCCGTCATCCAGATCCGGCGGTGGCAGTACCTTCAACCCACACAACTCTAAAAGATAGCCATCTAAGCGCTGCTTCCGCGGCGAACTTGTGCAGCCGAGTCAGTGAGGACAGCGCGGTTACGGTGGCGACCGACGACAGGGAAAGAGCGATGTCGCGACAGTCGACGGCTACGCGAAAGCAGCACCAGGACTCTGGACGGATCCGAAGTTGGAGCCGCTCCGGCGCCGTGAACAATGGCGGGGATGAATCGGCTCCGGTACGGTTCACGCGGCCGCCGTCGAGGCAGCACCAGTAGCATGGAGTAAGAGGCACACAGCCTAGTGCACGATGGCAAATGGACAACGTCTCCGGCATTAGGGAGGAGGGCGACTGTGAAATTGGTGCGGTGGGGGACGCCATTGAGGTGGGGCTGAGGTTTCGCGGCTCGGGAGAAGGGAGCTTCCCAGGGAGAAGGTGATTTGGCGCCCACGAGGTAGGAATAACTTTGATTCTCCCCAAATAGTGGGCGAGAGTGATTTCGGGCGAGGAGGGCGTGTTTTGAACTATAGTGGGCGCGAGCGATTTCGGGCGAGGAGAGCGTGTTTTGAAATAGTGGGCGCGGGCTATTTCGGGCGAGGAGAGCGTGTTTTGCCGACCATGGTTTATGAATTATTCGGCACATGCCATTTCGGACGAGGAGAAGGGGCGCTTGGATGAAGTTACAAACCTACCCTCGATGTACAATGGGCCAATTGATGCGTGTCCCACATAGGACGGTAATTTCGCGTCTCCCATTTATTTGCTCGGGCGAATTCCTCCGAGCAGAGAGGATGTTTAACAGTTCATTCAAATTTTGGGAGAACGAGCATCCACGTCTACCTTACCAAGTCGATTCGGATCAAATTTTGAAATATTAGCTTGCCACTTCTTTTTTAGATGGAGAGATGATGCTCGGGAGTAATGCATTTTTATATGCTCGTTGCTAGCGATTTACTATATGACAACTAGTTGACCCACTAAAAAACGCGAATCAAACAGAAAATTAAATATCTCGATTCAATGAAATAGCTCGTTCAGTAGGTCAAAATAGTGAACTAAATCCAAAAATTGAACACCTCAATCGAGTAGCATGTTGTACAGTATTATAGTACTCCATGAACATGTTGAAAGTCAAATTAATGAACTTGTTTGATATACGCATATATCCGTTCATGTGTGGATTGCAGACAACATGTTCTCCAATTTAAATATTTGAATGCAAGTTTATATCAAAACATGGTTTATATCAGTCTTTGATGCATAAAACGCGACCTCCCCCTCTCCTGGACTCCTGTTCTCTGTCTCTCTCTCTCTCGCCAACAATCTTCAATTCTGTCGCACGCATCCGACACAAAAACCTCGTTGGTCCCTCTCCCTTTCTCTCCATCTCTCTCTCTCTCTCTCTCTCTCTCTCTCTTTGTGTGTGTGTGTGTGGGGGGGGGGTTCTTTCTAGTTCGCATGCATATACACACCATCCATAGGTCTCTCTCGCACACTATGTATGATACTCTAGCTAGTCCAAGCTAGATATCTTGGGTGCACTCATCGTACGCACACAAATTCCTTGGCTCTTTTCCCGTAACTCTCTCACGCACCACTATGTCGTCTCGGAGCCCTTCCCCCCTCTCTCAAACTCTCCATCCACCTGGGTCACACATACACATGCATATCTCACTCGCACTCGATAGGCCCATCTAAAACTCTATCTCCCCCCTCGTTCTCTTTCCATCTCACATGCGCACACACACAATCTCATGCCCAGCTAGCCAAGTATGATGGTATCTCACTCAATTGTAGGCACACGCAGTCCCCCCTATATGTATATGACTAGCTAATATTAGTCTCCATCACAAACATGTGCATGGTCTATCTCGATTTCTCTCGGGGCATCTTTCTATCATGCACACACTCCCTCGATCTCCCACCCATATAGTCCCCTCACGATCTCGACGGGATCTCTCTATCACAAACACACCCTCCCTCCCCATGCGTCCATGCCATCCATGTGTCCCTCTCGACCTTTGTTCCTTGTTGGCCAGACCTTTATTGGACATGTGCTGCAGGGGTGTCTCTCTCCGTTGCAAACAATCACACACTAGCTATCTTCGTGTATCTCCTCACCTCGCTTTTCCATCTCGGAGATGCATGCGTGATATGTTCGCATAAGAAATGAAAAAACACACACTCTCTCTAATTTATCGTTTGTTGTCACTTTCTCTTTCACGCACATACTCTTTTTGCACACTTACTCATTCTCCTTCACACGCACTTGATCTGTCTCGACTGAGGCACTCTCCTCGGTCCATAGGATATAGATTTATTGAAAAGTCAAACATCACAAAGTTTGACCATGTACGTGGAGAAAAAGAATTACATCTAGTACGGCAAACATATACCATTAGATTCACCATGAGATGTAGTTTTGTATGATGTATCTTTGGTATTGTAGATATAAATAACATTTGCGTAAACCTGATCAAAGTTTCCAAAGTTTGACTTCTAAAAAATTTACATGCACTGCATTATTGAGCGGATGGAATATCTCTTTCCCCCTCTCAACTATCTGACGCACCACTCAGCCTTATCGGGCTCCTCAATCTCTCTCAAACTTTATTGGTCAGTTTGGTTCGTGACCTGACCCTCATGCCTTGATGGCCGGTACTGCCTGGTGTGGACGTGAGATGTAAAATATTTCTGCCTGGCCAGGCTTGTGTGGTGCTGAAGCGTTTGGTTCATGCCTGGGCCAGGCAAAGCATCAACGTCCCATCAATCAATCCATGCATCAATTATTTAATGCTAATATCCATCCACATTGCTGTTAGCCTTGTGGCCACATGACCAGGCATGGCCAGGCGTTCAAAATCGGTCGCCTGGGCCAGGCTACTTGTAGTGTCTGGAGTTCAGCCAGGCTAATTAAAGTGCAAGGGGACCCAGGCCAGGCGGGCTTTCTTTTTCACAGGGTAGCAACCAAACAAGCGTGCATGAAATCCAGCCACAACCCTAGGCCAGGCAAAAGATGCTCAGGACGCAAGCCAAACTGGCCTTATATCTCCCTGGTTCACACATACACATGTCTCGCTCGCGCTATACATATAGACCCATTCAACACTCTCCGCCCTTCTTCTCTCTCCATGTGACACGCACCCCCCTAAGTACCATAATCCCTCACTCCATCATAGGCGCAAGCACTCCCCCCTCCTAAGTATGATTATCTCTTAGTAGCCATCAAGAACACACATATTGTCTCCTTCCATCCATATGTCTATCTCGATATCTCTCGGGGCATCTTCTATCGTGCACACACCTTGTCACTCGATCTCCCACCCATGTAGTCCCATCACGATCTCCAGGGGATCTCTCTATGACAAACATACACTCTCTCCTCCCCATGTCTGCTTTTTCTCCGTACGTCTCTCTCGACCTCTCTCCCTTGTTTTTCTGACGCCTCTTGGCCACGTGCTATGGGTCTTTCTCTCTCGGTTCCAAACAACCACACACTATCTCCTCACCTTGCCTCCGTTGTCGAAGATGCATGTGTGATATGTTTGCATAAGACACGCACGCTTTTTCTCTACTTTTATCGTGTGTTGTCCATGTCTCTTTCACACGCGCACACACAATTTTTTCACTCTCTCTCTCTCTCTCTAGTTAGGGACTCTTTCACATCCATAAGCATATGGATGTTTTGAAAAGTCAAACCTCAGAAAAGTTTGACCATGTATATGTGGAGAAAAACATTTACATCTGGAACGATTATTAGATTCATCACAACATGTACTTACTTCATACTATCATTTATCTTTGGTATTGTAGATATAAGTAATTTTCTTTATAAACTTGGTCAAAGTTTCGAAAGTTTGACTTAAAAAAATGTTGGATCTGCATTATCGAACAGAGGGAGTAGCTCTCTCTCTCTCTCTCTCTCTGCTATCTCTCACGAGCCTCCCCTCTCACTCGAACTCTCTATACCGATGGATTATACGCTCACTGTGTCAGCGTATAGATCCGTATATTGTTTAGTTGACCGATCAACCAATCCACATGCTGCCTTGTCAGCTCGTGTTCTGTATCTTCGTGTGCTGGCCCATGTGGCAGTGGGTGAAAATAAGTAAACTAGAGGCCCATCTGACATGCGGTGAAGTAAACAAAGTTGAAACCACTCGTGGTAGCACCCCGCACGCTAGTAAATTGAGGGCGCATTGAGGACAAACTTCTTGCACGCGAAGGATGCACTCGCGCACAATTCACCACTACGCGGCGGCATGCACAGAAGGACGCACTCGCGCACACCCAACACACAACACACACCAGCACACATGTACACCGGCGTCGCCGCCGGTTGAGATGGACGGCGAGGTAGCCAACAAGCGGAGGCGGCTCGAGCCAAAACCGCATCCGGCGAGCCTAGACTTCATCAGCAGCCTCCCCGATGACATGCTGCTCGTCATCATCGGCCTCCTCCCCACAAAATCTGCCATGTGGACCGCCCTGCTCTCCTGGCGGTGGCGCCCCCTCTGGCGTTGCGTCCCCCTCAACCTCACCATTGACAGTTGCCTCTTCGACGGGGATTGCAAATGCATGGCCGCAGTCTCCAAGATCCTTTCATCGCACCCTGGGCCAGCCAGACGCTTTGACATCCGCATGTTCAGTACCAACAGCAAGGCCCAACCCAAGTTCGACGAGTGGTTCTTATCCCCTGCCCTAGATAAGCCCGAGGAGCTCAACTTTGAAGCTGGACGATGTCGCTCTCTGCCGCCGTCCGCGCTCCGCCTCACGCCAACGCTGCGCCGCGCCAGCTTCAGCTCCTGCTATCTTCCCCAGATTAATGTCGCGCCCGCCCTTCTTCTCCCTCAACTCAAGCAGCTCGACCTCTTTGACGTTGTCATCTCGAAGAAGGCTATGGAGCACCTGCTCCGCAGCTGTACTGCGCTCGAGTACCTTCATCTTGAGAAGATTCACCGGTTCATTAGCCTCCACATCGCCTCGATGAATCTCCAATTTTATGTGTCTTGCTGGCCCCGCAACAAGACATCAATTGGGAAGAGATTACTCCAGCTGTTCACGTTATGGTCATTGAGATTGCACCTTTCCTTGAGAGCTTGCTTGTATCGGATCTAGAAGGTCCAACAAAAATCAGGGTCATTGACGCGCCAAAATTGATAGCGTTGGTGTACTCGTCTGCCAAATTCTCCAATCTCTTTATTGGATCCGTAATCGTTCAGGTACAACACTCATCTTCTTCTCCGTCTTCTTGAAATTCACATTTTTTAATTTCTTCTTGATGTATTTATGACCGTCTTCCAGAAAATGATTCCCACAAGCTTGACCCAGTCCATGCGCACAGTCAAGATCTTAGCACTAAAATCTATTGGCCCCAATCTGGATCAAGTTGTTGGATTCCTTACATGCTTTCCGTGCACGGAGAAGCTACTCATCGAGGTGAAACTTCTTTCCTATAAGTAAACGTTAATCACAACGTAGCTCAATTTTTTTAGTAATTTTCCCAAATTACGATGACAAGTGTAGTGTTCAAAACTGCATCTACGCACTGCACCGAAAGAAATGTTTTTAGTATTTTTTCTCACGTGATCACCTGCATCGTTTTTATGCTGTACTACTATAGTAGCCTAGGCTAGTCATAGTGGAAAGTAACTTAGACTACTCGAGTAACTCTATGGTTACCCTAAGATAAAGTACTACCTCTGTCCTGGTTTACTCTTCCAATTTTGTAGTATCAAAATTTGACCATAGATTTAACTGACAAAATGTTAATGCATGTCACTAAGAACTATATCATTGGATTCGTATTTGAACATAATTTCAAATGGTGTAATTTTTAGTGACATGCATTGGCATTTTCTTAGGTAAATCTATGGTCAAAATTTTATACTAAATACGAGGTAGTATTCCCTCCGTCCCAAAATTCTTGTCTTACATTTGTTTAGATACAGATGTATCTAACACTAAAATGTAACTAGATACATTCGTATTTAGACAAATTTAAGACAAGAATTTTGGGATGGAGGGAGTACAAAAGTGGGCTATGTAGGCCAAAACATGTGCCAAATTCACTTGTGATGCATTTGGCATCGATGCCCCTCCATTGCTCACTTGGTGCTCCAATCTGGATCACCTACTTTGCTCCAGTGCCAAATTAACTCACGCAATGAAAAAACACTGCGTGGGAGAGGGAGAGGACTGAGGCAATAAAAACACTTGTTTGGGAGAGTGAGAGGATGGTGTAGTTGGTTTGATTGATTTGTTTATACATGTGGGTCTCTGTGCACAGCGGTGCCAACTCTCCCACATCGCGAGAGCGGTGCCAAAATCTTTTGATTTGACATCGATGCGTATTATGTGGCATACTTTTGCGAAATATGGCATCGACCACATAGTGGAAGGCAACAAATGCCCAAGCTCTTCACGTGCTCCTAGTTAAATGAGAGGAAACAGAAAGAGAGAGAGAGAGAGGGAGAGAGAGAGTGAAAAAATATCACTAGCCAGCCAACCCTATCATATGAGCGAATGATATTGGTACCTCTTGATGACACGGTAATCTTATGCAGCCAGCTGCTCTAATACGTTCTCTTCTTTTGCAGATAAAATGATCCAAAAGTGAAAAATGTGCTGCACTATAACAATCTCATCGAATGCCTTGATCTCCATCTTACAAAAATTTATTTGATCGACTACCGAGGCAGCACATCTGAGATTAAATTGGCTAGGTTCTTTGTTCTGGAGGCAAGTGTGCTCAAGGTAATGAGGTTTGGCGTTCTCTGGCGCAACAATGAATGGCGTGCTGATCACCGCAAGCGTCTAAGCCTAAATGAAAAAGTCTCCGCAGAAGCTGAATTTGTTTTTGAAACATCAAGTGGCCAGAGACTCGAAAACTTATTTGCCCATTATTGACTTGTCAGGGCGGTGGATTTTAGTTTGTACGATAATGCTGCATCCACCTAAAGTAATGAAAGTTCTTACGTAAACTTCCTAGTAATTCCCTCTTCGTAGGTGCAGCATTATTCCTAACATTTGTAATATCAGTTTGAAACTTGTAATATTGCCGTGTCCTATTCCCGCGTTTTCAAAATCCTGCGAATCAAACAGGTCCTGAGTTGGTGATGATGTTGTGCCTTCCATCTTTCACCAATAGCCGTCGGATCTAGATCTGACGCATACAAACCAAGATTCTCCATTTTTGCAAAAAGATGCCCGCACTTGTTCCTTATTTACAAACAACTCCTTGTCTCTCACAATCAGCCTTATCTCCTCCCCACCACATCTAGAAGGCCGTGGAAAAATCTGGCGCGATGGCCGCTGCCGGAGCCGTCCACCACCAATCTTGGTGTTCCATGCAATGCACGGGCATCTACGCACGGGAAATTATGTCGAATAGGGCTAGTTGTAAGAAGGCTAGCTCTACAGCCATGATGATAGTGACTGCAGACGGTGAGTGAGGGAGTCCTGGATTAGGGGGTCTCCGGACAGCCGGATTATATCCTTTGGCCGGACTATTGGACTATGAAGATACAAGATTGAAGACTTCGTCTCGTGTCCGAATGGGACTCTACTTGGCGTGGAAGGCAAGCTAGGCAATACGGATATGTATATCTCCTCCTTTGTAACCGACCTTGTGTAACCCTAGCCGCCTCTGGTGTCTATATAAACCAGAGGGTTTTAGTCCGTAGGATAACATACAATCATACCATAGGCTAGCTTCTAGGGTTTAGCCTCTCTGATCTCATGGTAGATCTACTCTTGTACTACCCATATCATCAATATTAATCAAGAAGGACGTAGGGGTTTACCTCCATCAAGAGGGCCCGAACATGGGTAAAACACAGTGTCCCCTGCCTCCTGCTACCATCCGCCTTAGACGCACAGTTCTGGACCCCCTACCCGAGATCCGCCGGTTTTGACACCGACATTGGTGCTTTCAATGAGAGTTCCTCTGTGTCGTCGCCTTTAGGCTTGATGGCTCCTACAATCATCGGTAGCGATGCAGTCCAGGGTGAGACTTTTCTCCCCGGACAGATCTTTGTGTTCGGCGGCTTCGCACTGCGGGCCTACTCGCTTGTCCATCTGGAGCAAATCGAAAGTTACGCCCCTGGCCACCAAGTTAGGTTTGGAAGATTAAACTACATGGCCGATATCCGTGGAGACTTGATCTTCGACGGATTCGAGCCTCTGTCTTGTGCGTCACGCGGTCACGATGAAGACGATTTAGGTCTACCATCAGACAGTGTTCAGGAGATTGCACCGGCAGCCGCTCTGACCCTCAATTCAGAGCGAGTTGTGCCTTCCATGGACGGGTGGATGGATCTCGCCACGGAAGCCTTATCCTCATCGGCGATCGAGCCGGACATTGACCTTACCCTGCACAAGAGCCGTGTTGTCAAACTGCCGGATCCTTCTCCGGCCACGGGCTCCGAACCGCCTGCGCCCGTTCCTAGCGAATCCGTTTGGGCGCCGATCATGGAGTTTACCTCCGCGGATATTTTTCAACACTTGTCCTTTGGTGACATACTGAACTCATTAAGGTCTCTCTCCTTGTCAGGAGGATCCTGGCCGAACTATGACCGACATGATTGGGATACGGACGACGAAGAAATTCGCGGCCCACCCACCACCCACCTAGTAGCCACTATCGATGACTTAACCGACATGCTCGACTTCGACTCCGAAGACATTGATGGTATGGACGACGATACGGGAGACGAAGAGGAACCACTGCCCACAGGGCACAGGACAACCACCTCATCATACGATATATACATGGTGGACGCACCCAAAGAAGGCAATGGCGACGAAACATCGGAGGATGACCCCTCCAAGAAGCAACCCAAGCACCGACGTCAGCAGCGCCGCTCTAAGTCCCGCCAAAGCAAAAGTGGTGATACCGGCACAGGAGATAATAACACTCCGGATAGTGCCGAAGACAACAACAATCCCCTCCAGCAAGATTTAGAGCATGAGGATGGAGGAGCCAGCCCTCCTAAGAAAGCGGCAGATGGAGAGGCGGAGGATGATCATTACATGCCCCCCTCCAAAGACGAGGCAAGCCTCGGCGATGACGAATTCGCCGTGCCAGAGGATCCCGTCGAACAAGAGCGCTTCAAGTGCCGGCTTATGGCCACGGCAAATAGCCTTAAGAAAAAGCAGCAGCAGCTTCAAGCTGATCAAGATCTGCTAGCTGACAGATGGACTGAAGTCCTCGCGGCCGAGGAATATAAACTCGAACGCCCCTCCAAGAGTTACCCAAAACGCAGGTTGCCACCCTGACTAGAGGAAGAAGCGTATGACGCGGCTGATCGGCCACCTCGTGGCCGCGATAGAGAGGCATTCCAGCCAAAAACTCAGCCTGCACCCCGACATGATTCAAATAAAAAGGCATGGGGAAATACGCCAGACCTGCGAGACGTATTGGAGGACAAAGCAAAGCATGCAAGATCGATCTATGGATCACGAGGGCGCGCCACTATGCGAGACGATAAACATCACACCGGATACAGTAAAAGTAAATCCGGCCGAGCCGAACACAGCAGGCAAGACCCATTCGAGCTGCATTGCGATATAGCCCGATACAGAGGTGCCGCACACCCCCTATGATTCAAAGATGAAGTAATGGATCATGAAATCCCAGAGGGTTTCAAACCCGTAAATATTGAATCATACGACGGCACAACAGATCCTGTGGTATGGATCGAGGATTTCCTCTGCCACATCCACATGGCCCGCGGTGATGACTTACACGCCATCAAATACCTCCCACTAAAGCTCAAAGGACCAGCGCGGCATTGGCTTAACAGCTTGCCAGCAGAGTCCATTAGCTGTTGGGAAGATCTGGAGGCTGCATTCCTCAACAACTTTCAGGGCACGTATGTGCGACCACCAGATGCCGATGACTTGAGCCACATAATTCAGCAGCCAGAAGAATCGGCCAGGCAATTCTGGACTCGGTTCCTAACAAAGAAAAATCAAATCGTCGACTATCCGGATGCAGAGGCCCTAGCAGCTTTCAAACACAACATCCGCGACGAGTGGCTAGCCCGGCACCTTGGTCAGGAAAAGCCGAAATCTATGGCAGCCCTCATGACACTCATGACCCCCTTTTGTGCGGGAGAAGACAACTGAATGGCCCGCAGTAATAACATATCAAAGAACCATGGTACTTCGGATACCAAGGACGGCAATAGCAGGTCACTTCGCAACAAACATAAGCGCCACATTAACAGCAACAATACCGAGGATACGGTAGTCAATGCCGGATTCAAAGGCTCTAAACCCGGTCGGTGGAAAAAGCCATTTAAAAGAAGCACTCCGGGCCCGTCCAGTTTGGACCGCATACTCGATCGCTCGTGCCAGATACATGGCACCCCCGACAAGCCAGCCAACCACACCAACATGGATTGTTGGGTATTCAGGCAGGCCGGCAAGTTAATTGCCAAAAACAAAGATAAGGGGCCACATAGCGATGACGAGGAAGATCCCCGGTAGCCGAACACCGGAGGACAGAAGAGGTTCCCCCCACAAGTGCGGATGGTGAACATGATATACGCAACCCACATCCCCAAGAGGGAGCGGAAGCGTGCGCTCAGGGACGTATATGTGTTGGAGCCAGTCGCCCCAAAGTTCAACCCATGGTCCTCCTGTCCGATCACCTTCGATCGCAGGGACCACCCCACTAGTATCCGTCATGGCGGATTCACCGCACTGGTCCTAGACCCAATCATTGACGGATTTCACCTCACTCGAGTCCTTATGGACGGCGACAGCAGCCCGAACCTGCTTTATCAGGACACAGTGTGCAAAATGGGTATAGACCCCTCAAGGATCAAACCCACGAAAATGACCTTTAAAGGCATCATGCCAGGTGTAGAGGCCCATTGCACAGGCTCAATTACACTGGAAGTTGTCTTCGGATCCCCGGATAACTTCCAAAGCGAAGAATTAATCTTCGATATAATCCCGTTCCGCAGTGGCTATCATGCACTGCTCAGGCGAACAACATTTGCAAGATTCAATGCGGTACCGCATTATGCATACCTCAAGCTCAAGATGCCAGGACCTCAGGGGGTCATCACAGTTAATGGAAACACAGAGCGCTCTCTCCGCACGGATGAGCACACTGCGTCCCTCGTAGCAGACGCGCAAAGCAGCCTCTCAAGGAAATCCACCAGTTCGGCGTTTCAAGACCCGGGCACCTTCAAGTGCGCTCGGAGTAATCGGCAACTAGACCGCCTGGCACGATCTGAGCTCATGTAGCAATGTGACCCCCACCCCGACCCAAGCCAAGCGACAAAATTCGTGCCACGCGTACATAATTACTCACTAAAAATACCATGGGCACAGGCGGGGAGGGGGGCACAACTATGGCAAGCCCCAATACACGGCTTAAACCGCACTAGGGGCTTCCCGCTTTGTTATTTTTCTCTTTCAGGACTTTAATCTCTGGAAACTCTGTCCGGCAGCATGATTGTCGAACACATGATGCAGCAACCAAGGAGGCAGAAAGCTATGTCACATCACGGAACTCCCAGGTGGATTACGATAACGAGTGAAATATTTGCTTTAATACCATTCCTCAGCTCGCCCTTGGAAGGGACATAGTCCTACTTTTTGCTTATCGCACTATCTGTATCATTCTGCTTTAACGCACCTTTTCGAATAAACAATGCATAACATTACGACTATTCTTGCATTCTTGTTTTATATATATGTGTTCATTAATGACGCCTTGCAACCGTACACTTTGGTACGGCCAATACACCAGGGGCTTAAGTACCCCACAATATGGTGTGAGAAGTCCGAACACTTTCACAAGTGCGGCACCCCAAACTTATAGCATTATATGCATCAGCTCCGAATCATGTCTTTGGTCAAATGTTGGGTTTGCCCGGCTCCTATGTTTTGGTACCTTATGTTCCGCTCTATCGGCTAAGGTAGCGCTAGGAGAACTACTTCGATTGTGCCCCGGTTCTTCTGGGCTAAGCACCTTAGTAGAGAAAGCTAAAACTGACTGTCATGATAAGGCGAGAGACTGGTCGCTGTTCGGCGAGGTTTCGAGTCCCTAAAGACTTATGCCGCTTAGAGCGAGGAGCCGGTCCTGTTCGGCTTACAGGCGTGTATCGCGCCCCGAATTCGGCCTTCCGAATACCAGGGGCTTCGCCGAAATTTAAAATTATAGAATTCTATGGCTAAGTGAG
This sequence comes from Triticum aestivum, assembly GCF_018294505.1. NCBI lineage: Eukaryota > Viridiplantae > Streptophyta > Magnoliopsida > Poales > Poaceae > Triticum > Triticum aestivum. The sequence continues at coordinate 578,179,914 of NC_057800.1, forward strand.
AGTGATAAAGCAATATTAGTCCGGTTGCCTTGTTCGCTATGCTGAGCACCTCCCTCGAAGGACCCAAAAATGGGAACAAGAGTGCTCAGGTTTATCCCGAACACCCCAACACTCGCGGCATGGGGGCAGAAGCCGAGGACTAGCCATCTCTCAGATTGGATAAACAGCCAAACAGAAGGTAATATTTTAAATTCAAACAAGCGTTGCATAGCGCATATGAAACAAGTTTTCATCATACAGGATCACACGAGCAAGTTTACTCAAATATTACATCTTTCGTACACTCGTCCGCTACAAGACGGGCACCCTTCAGGACACCCTCATAATAAATTTCGGGGGTGCGATGCTCCTTGCCCTACGGCGGTCCTTCCTTGACCAGCTTCACGATGTCTAGCTTGGCCCACTGCACCTTCACACGGGCGAAAGCCCGGCATGCACCTTCGATGCAGACGGACCGCTTGACGACTTCCAGCCGTGGGCAGGCATCCACAAGCCGCCTCACCAGGCCGAAGTAGCTGTTTGGAAGGGCGTCGCCAGGCCATAGCCGGACTATAAAGCCCTTCATGGCCTGTTCGGCCGCCTTGTGTAGCTCGACTAACTGCTTCAGCTGGTTGCTCATAGGCACCGGGTGTTCGGTCCCAGTATACTGGGACCAAAACAGCTTCTCCGTTGAGCTTCCCTCCTCGGCCTGGTAAAACGGTGCGGGATTGGACACGCTGCGGGGCAAATCTGCGAATGCTCTTGGAGGGCTCCGGATTCGGGTAAGTAATAGGTAATTTGCTTTCGCATGCTTGCTTTGCATATAGAATGCCTTACCTGCCGCTATTTTCTTCATCGCGTCAATATCCTGGAGGGCCTTTTGGGCTTCGGCCTTGGCACTCTTTGCGCTCTCGAGGGCCGCGGCAAGCTCAGACTCTCGCGTCTTCGAGTCAAGCTCCAACGCCTCGTGCTTTGTCACGAGAGCCTGGAGCTCTTGCTGCACCTCGCCCACCCGAGCCTCTTGCCTTTCCCGCTCGGTGCGCTCCTTGGCTGCTTTACCTTTAGCCTCGGACATCGCTTGCTTTAGGGTCGCCACTTCGGTCGTGGCCCCTGGCAAATTCATGATGATCCTGTCATTTTGCAATTGCATTCTTTTTATACATATCCATAGACTAGGTACTACTTAGCTTTGTTCTCCTCGAGCTGCCTCTTGGTAAGGCCGAGCTCGTCCTTGGACCCTTTAAGGTCCTACTTCAGTGCGGCGACCTCCATAGTCAGTGCGGCAGATGCCAACAGCGAAGCCTGCATACGCATATTGACATACTTATATTAGACTCCTGCGATATTGTTTGATCCTCTGTTCGGCTTTTCTTTGTGAACACCGAACAGAGCATCAAGGGCTACTGTCTATGCGGTAATATTTTTCCTATATTTTAAACACTTACCTCAAAGCCTGTTAGAAGGCTGGCACAGGCTTCAGTCAATCCGCTCTTGGCGGACTGAACCTTCTGGACCACCATACTCATAATAGTACGGTGCTCCTCATCGATGGAAGCGCTGCGAAGCGCTCCCAGCAGATTGTCCGACGCCTCTGGATGGACAGAGGTCACCGGCACAGGCGTCTTGCCCCTCTTGGAAGGAGGCCGCCTGCTCGAGTCTGGAACCACTGGAGGTTCCAGTGCGGTGTTCGGCTAAGGGCCGACCTCGGAGCCCTCAGGGGCCTTGTCCCCTCTGCTCCCGGAGTCCGGAAGGTCGCCTTGAGGTGCCTCCGGGACTGTCTCCCCTCAACCCGGTGCCTCTTGAGACAATACCTCAGTGTCGTCCGCAGGGCAAGGGAAGGTGGCGGTCGGAAGTGGATCGCTATCCATATCCACGAGCGCAGGGAGCCGTCCGATGATACATCGATACTGGCTCGTGGCGGCCTGCATAATCATATTCGGCGTTAGGGGAAGCAGTGCGACAAAGGAATACTATGAGTTACTCTGGTATCCGAATACTTACGACTTCGACAGGGGCTTGGACTTGAGCAGCCACTCGTCTTCGCCTTCGGCGACGATGGTGGAACTTTCCGGAAGGAGATTCCTTCCCTTCTTGGACCCTTCGGCCTCCCCAGTTGGGGCAGCCTTTCTTTTCTTGTCTTCCCCATCTGAAGGGGGAGCATCTTCTTCTTCCTCCTCGTCTTCGGGGGAGGAGTGTGTCGCAGAGTTATCAGACAATGAGTCTGATGACGCCTGGCGTCGGGAACTCTTTCGGGTTCCCTTGGCCTTGTTGGTCTTCTCCGGCACCTTGTAAGGAGCCGGAGTCAACATCTTCGTCAGGAGAGCGTCTGCTGGGCCTTCGGGCAAAGGAGCCGGACAGTCGATCTGTCCGGCCGTCTCCTGCCAGTCCTGTCAAAGGTATGGGAGCTTAGATCCCGCATAGAGTCAAACTATAAAAAACAAGTATCCTGTGAGAGGTGAAACAGCTTACCGCGTTGGCTTGGCGCTTCGCGCAGAATCCACGATCCTCGGTAGTCGGAGGGGGAACCTCGGCACCCTTGAACAGCACCTTCCAGGCATCCTCGTGAGTTGTGTCGAAGAGCCTGTTCAGAGTTCGATGCTGGGCCGGGTCAAACTCCCACAAGTTGAAAGCCCGTTGTTGGCACGGGAGGATCCGGCGGAAGAGCATGACCTGGACCACGTTGACGAGCTTGATTTTCTTGCTCGTCATGCTCTGGATGCAGGTCTGGAGTCCGGTCAACTCTACCGAAGAACCCAAGGACAAGCCCTTCTCTTGCCAGGAGGTGAGCCGTGTGGGGATGCCAGATCGGAACTCGGGGGCCGCTGCCCATTTAGGGTCACGCGGCTCGGTGATGTAGAACCACCCTGATTGCCACCCCTTTATGGTCTCAACGAAGGAGCCCTCGAGCCATGTGACGTTGGGCATCTTGCCCACCATGGCGCCTCCGCACTCCGCCTTGCGGCTGCTCACTACCTTCGGCTTGACATTAAAGGTCTTCAGCCATAAGCCGAAGTGGGGCTTGATGCGGAGGAAGGCCTCGCACACGGCGATAAACGCTGAGATGTTGAGGATGAAGTTCGGGGGCATATCGTGGAAATCCAGGCCGTAGTAGAACATGAGCCCCCAGACGAATGGGTGGAGAGGGAATCCCAGTCTGCGAAGGAAATGGGTAAGGAACACTACCCTCTCATGAGTCCTGGGGGTGGGGATGAGCTGCCCCTCATCTAGGAGCCGGTGCGCGATGTCGTCGGGCAGGTATCCAGCTCTGCTAAGCTTCTTGATGTGTCCCTCCGTGACGGAGGAGACCATCCACCTGCCTCCCGCTCCGGACATGGTTGGAGAAGGTCAAGGTGGGAAATGCGGACTTGGGTCCTGGAGCTCAAGTGTGCGAAAATGGATGAGCAAAGGAGGAAGAAGGCGTGGATGAAAAGGTGAATCCTTATCCCTTTATATGGGCGGACGAAACTATGCGTCCCCACTAGCCTGGTAAAACTCGCTTATCCCCCAAGCGCCGTAATCGATGGCGCGGTTGGGTTACCCACGCCCGTATTGATGAGAATCCCGTGATAAGGGGACATGATCTCTGCTTTGACAAGACGTGTCAAAAAACTGCCTCGCGTTATGTGCGGGGCTAGTTAAAGGAAACGGTTCAAATAATCACCGGGCCATGACATAATGTCGTGTTGCCAAAACAAGTCAGCAAATTAGATTTGTGGAAATATTATTCTCTCTATGGTGGTATGTGGAACTTATTTTGCAGGGTCGGACACTATCCTTGTATTCAAATTCTTCTGTGATGTATTCGGAGGAAGAACCCGCCTTGCAATGCCGAAGACAACACTGCGCGCCGGACTCATCGTCATTGAAGCCTGGTTCAGGGGCTAGTGAGGGAGTCCTGGATTAGGGGGTCTCCGGACAGCCGGATTATATCCTTTGGCCGGACTGTTGGACTATGAAGATACAAGATTGAAGACTTCGTCTCGTGTCCGGATGGGACTCTACTTGGCATGGAAGGCAAGCTAGGCAATACGGATATGTATATCTCCTCCTTTGTAACCGACCTTGTGTAACCCTAGCCCCCTCCGGTGTCTATAAATCAGAGGGTTTTAGTCCGTAGGACAACATACAATCATACCATAGGCTAGCTTCTAGGGTTTAGCCTCTCTGATCTCATGGTAGATCTACTCTTGTACTACCCATATCATCAATATTAATCAAGCAGGACGTAGGGTTTTACCTCCATCAAGAGGGCCCGAACCTTGGTAAAACATCGTGTCCCCTGCCTCCTGTTACCATCCGCCTTAGACGCACAGTTCGGGACCCCCTACCCGAGATCCTCCGGTTTTGACACCGACAGTGAGGCTGACTATGGTATGCCGAACATGGCGCCTATACTCAGGTGTCATCTCCAGCGCAGGGTCTTGTCACTTCACTGTGAGGAGTAGCACGTAATAATTTGACCAACGGGTAGTACAGTGCTAGTACTCCTACTACTACATTTGTACTACTACTACTAGTACTAGTAGCACCACCGTCTGGATTTAGGAGTAGTACCACGTCCATCTGGATTTTAGTATTTGACTAGCAATATCTAGTAATGCATGTCACAAAAAATGTACTACTCCCTATGTAAATAAATACATGGTGTTTTATTCCTATCGGCGAGAGAACTTAATGCTTTTTGCTAACTAGAGTACTAATAGGATTACATGCAATGAACTAAACACTGCATGTCATGTTTGGTAGTCTCAAGTCATTGAAAGCATGCACGGCCCACATCTCTCATTGGTTGATATGTCATGAAATAAGAAACAAGGAGGGAGTTAATGCACCATGCCTAAGTATTTTGGGACTATTTGGTTTTCGTAAGGTGACTTACACAACATTTTTGTTTACATGCATTAACATTTTATTAGTTAAATCAAAGGTCAAAACTTGGCACAAAATGCAAAGGGGACCAATAAACCAGTAAACATCAAACTTCTCTCGTTTGGCCCCAACTAGAGGTCCAGTGAGATAACTATACTGCACCAGCACGGAGGGGGACACAACTTCATTGACTTACGGCAACTTCCTTTGGGTGAATGACACGTAGGCCCAGGGGGTGGCTGGCCCACCTATCATACAACCAAAGGCAAGTGCAGTAGAGGGCCGATGAGTAGTACGAAATCCTATGCACCTACGCACGCTAACCAAGGGCAAGAGTGATCACTCGAATCGCAAGATTAGTTGACTAGAAACAAAGCTAGACCCATGGAGGCGATGAGAGCGAGCATCAGCCGGCTATGCCAGATGGTCCATGACGCCGTCCTGCGGCCCGGCACCGAGGAACGTCTCCAGGTAGTATTGCTTGAGGCTGCTAGTGCGAGGGGCCGCTTGGACGTCAGCTTTGTCTCCTTGTTCGACGAGGTCCTCGTCGGTTTCCTTGACAAGTTCACCATTGTCAAGAAGCTTGCGGATGACTTTGACGTAAGCCTCCAGCTGACGCACCCAGGCTCTGCGATGCCCGCCACCCTCAACGGCCACTATGGTGACAACCTCTTCGACGCACTGGTGGCCCTGCGACTGCCCGCCGTCGTGCTGGAGAATGTCCACCTCGAGGTTGCGCTCGCCGCGCAACGCCTGGCGCAGCAAGACACCATCGACATAATCACCCACGTCTACGCACAAATCGTCCACAAGGACTACTACATGCAAGAGGAGGATGATAGGACGCTGACCTTCTTGGATCGCAGGGCAACCTTGGATGGCACTGTTCAGAAGCACGTTGAGCTCGCCGCCAATGCCACTGCTCCTCACACGTCGGTTGGTGACCCGGCGCACTAGGGCGTGAGGATGTCGTTGATGGATCCGTATGTATTTTTATCTTTCCGTCAAATCCATGTAGTAGTATATGATACTACAGTAATTATCTTACCTTTCGCATCAACTTCATAATTTTCGTATGTACTCCATGCATGAACGGCGCCAGAACCAAACTTCTCATTACTCTAGGCAAAATCATTATTTTCTATCTATCGGTCGCGCCATGGAGCAGAACCAAAATTTACAAGTTACGGGTTCAAAAGAAAAGCCTGCCGTGTTCGCGTCGCACCCCCACACGGTTGGTCTGGCACGCCGCTCAAGCGGGAATGCGTGCGGTGTTGCATTTTCACTTACAAGTGGGACCGCAGTTGAGCAAACCTACTATCAGCAAACCCCCACCCCGCCCACCTTGCGATGGCTGAGAAAACAAGAGGGAGAAGAGATGGTTGTAGCACGGACTCCAAGAAAATTGGTGTCGGATGGGTGTCGTGTGGGTGGCGTGTGCCGTACTGCTAGACTTGAATGCTAGTTACGGCCCATGCCACCCCACTATATCGAGCCTATATCGAGGTACGTAGAACAAATTTCCTGCAGTCCATGCTCAGCCCGCCTCTATCTCTCTTCTCAGCCAGCCAGCGGGCGCGCGGATCCCATCGTCTGTTTGCTCACATGCGGCCCCACAAAACATGCACATCTTTCACCTCGACGTGCTAGTGATGAAAAACAAATCCAATAAAGATCTTCGGTAGCCACTTTTGGAGTTACTCAAGAGTAGTAAGATTCTATTTACAGTTTAACCCAAGATGCACATCTCGTGGCTTCAACTACCACTCTATTTTCTTTCATGACACGACCTGGATGCTGGATGTCCCACATGTTGGCAAAAGGAGGAAGAACCCGACCAAATCTTCGGTTGTGCTCTCGGATTAGAGTAGTTGTGCTAACTTAAAATTTTTATTGTGTACTCCCTCTGTTCCAAAATACTTGACTTCCATTTGTCCAAAAATGGATGTACCTATATACTAAAACATGTCTGGATACATATATATTTTGACAAATATAAGGCATGTATTGTGCAACGGAGGGAGTAGAATGGATGCAAGTTTTTGTATTGGGAAGAAGAGTACATGCATATATTGATATAGCGCAATTTAGTAGATGTTCTATCACTTTTAGCTAGCACAGAGGCTAGAGATGACATTAGTGCACTTGTTGATACTCCTACTAGAATAGAGGCTAGACATGAGACTAGATGCGAGGAAGCAATGTCTACTTCTTTACACTTGAAGAAGAAAGAAGAACGCAAGATCGAGCCTCCGCAGATCAACAATGAATGCATCGAGAAGGCACTAATCCAACTTACAGGAGTAGTAAAATGTGTATTCTTGTGGTTCTTGTTTTCTTTGGTCTTGCTTTTCTAGTTAAAATTACGTTGGAGTTCATGCAAAACGGAGGTCCGTTTGGGGTCGTGCGTTGGAGTTGGCCTTACAAGTGGGACCGCAGTTAAGGAAACCGACTATCGGCAAACCCCCACCTCGCCCGCCGTGTGATGGCTGAAGTTAGAGAAATGACGAGGTTGAAGAGATTGCTCTAGCACGGACTCTAAGAAATAATATGGTGTCAGATGGATGTCGTGGTGGTGGCGTGTGCCGTACTCCTGGACGTGAATGCTTGTTCTGGCCCATGCCACCCTACTACTCCTACTACTTACTCCTACTATATAGTACTAGTATCGAGGATTCGAGGTGCTGGTTACATACAGCGAACACATTAACATATGGCTACAGTAAAAACACCCACCCGACGCGCGAAGCATGTGAAGCTAGTACAAATAGTATACTACTATTGTTGATTGGCCTCATCCGATAACCTGTTGCAATGCACGTACAATAATGTATTTGGAAAATATTTTTTTGCCTTGTCGCACCACTCACTCAGAGAAGCGACTCGAAAGCCATTCATAAATTTAGTAAGTTTATCACAGGCATACCATTTTATTACATACAATAGGTCATCAACCCACATCGACAACGAGGATACATTATAAATACTAAAGTTTTCACCACACAACAAATAACAAGCAATGAAATGAACTTCAACTCAACCATTCCTCAGTGTTGGAAACACTTGCTTTGAACCACAAGTGATTCTCTAGGACGGGCCATCGATTGTCGATCTAGAAACCAATGCAGGACTGATCATCCAGGCTGAAGCGGCCTACTATATCAGTACCAGGGTAGGGAACCACCCAAATGTCCGAGGTATAGACACAATTGCTTCTCATAAATGGTACCGTTAACGTTGTGTCAACAGCAGTTGGATCACCTTTCACCATCATCGGATAGTTTTGTCCAAGGAAGAGCGAGTTTTCTCCAAGACTATCAATTCTGTACCAGGGAGAAGGAGTTGGCGCTAGCACACTAGTATCCATCCCGAATACCATGCAACGGGTGTTGGAATAGGTCCGGAGAGTGCGACCATCGGAGACTACACCTACTTCCTTAGCAGTAACATCATCAATGGGTTGTATACACACAAGAAGAGGTGATCCATCAGAATTAGTTGCCAGGCACGATAGAGTATATGGGCGCTGCTCGTCCTCATGCTCGTGATCATCACCATCGTCATCTCCCCCTTGGTTATAATTTTTTTCAAGTATAGGTGGTGGGATGTTCACTGGACCTTGGAAACATAAGAAGAAGGTTAATTAGTAAAGGGAAACTTGCTAACCCGCATGCATGTGGATGAAACAATTATAATTACGGTGGAAGACAAACATACCGAAACTACGAGGATCCCATGCAAAAACAGTGCCACGAGTGGTGGCAGCAAACACAAGGCCCTCGTATTGAATTGCATCACAGTACTCATCCGTGTACAGAAACTGATTTTTGAGCAATATCCATCGAGTCGAACCACGAAGGACGGCAACAAGCTTGTCGAAGATAGCAACAACTTGATAGTTGTTGTAATTCCAAGAGCGGTTGGGAACTCGACAAATTGCTATCTTTCGTAGAAGACAGTCACCATGATCATATTTGAACGTGCGTAGAATACCGGTGTGCTCAACCTCTAGGCAGTCTGCTGATATTTTGGAAGTGGAACCCGGTCACGAGTGTACACATTCACAAGTTCCCACTCGCAGTTGGACCCAATATAAACAACCCAATCTCCATTTGCGCCCGCCCAAGCCTTGCCCTCAAGCGATGGCATCTTAACATCATACATATCATTATCAAGCGGCATCAATTGGCACAGGGCGAGGCCTCCGTCGTGCCGACGCCAGTCATCAGGGTCACGGCGAAGAAGATAGGGGAGATCAATCCGCTCCTTGACTCTTGGGTTCTTTGTAATGATGTTATTAGTTGAGTAGAGAATGGGCTTGAACGAACCTGCCATGCTAGCCGAGGTGATGACATCGCACCGATCAATGAGTTCCTCCACCACGTCATCTTTCAGATTGGGGAAAGAATAACGGGGTCGTTTCCGGCCTGTTCCCTCCATGGAGAAGACGATCGAACAATGGCAGAAGAAAGGGTGAAGGGCTGAAGGAAAATGGAGGAGGGAGAGGAAGAGTGTGCGACAACAGTTCCAAATCAAGAGGGAAAGGCGAAGAGTCGGTGGACGGTTGCGAGTTTGCCACGGTTCACGAAGAGGTTGTTGGGGAACGTAGTAATTTCAAAATTTTCCTACGCACACGCAAGATCATGATGATGCATAGCAATGAGAGGGGAGAGTATGATCTACGTACCCTTTTAGATCGCAACGGAAGCGTTGACACAACATAGAGGAAGTAATCGTACGTCTTCTTCCCGATCTGACCGATCCAAGCACCGTTACTCCGGCACCTCCCAGTTCTTAGCACACGTACAACTCGATGACGCTCCCCGGGCTCCGATCCAGCAAAACTTCGGGGATGAGTTCCGTCAGCACAACGGCGTGGTGACGATGATGATGTTCTACCGACGCAGGGCTTCACCCAAGCACTACAGCGATATGACCGAGGTGGAATATGGTGGCATGGGGCACCGCACACAGCTAAGGAACGATCACGAGGATCAATTGTGTGTTCTAGGGTGCCCCCTTGCCCCCGTATATAAAGGATCCAAGGGGGGGGGGTGCGGCCGGCCTAGAGGAGGGCGCAGGAGGAGTCCTACTCCTACCGGGAGTAGGACTCCCCTCCCCGTTCCTTGTCCAACTAGGAGAGGTGGAGGGAGAGAAGGAAAGGGGGCGCGCCGCCCCTCCCTCCTTGTCCAATTCAGACTAGGGGGAGAGGGGGCGCGCGACCTGCCCTGGCAGCCCCTTCCTCTTCTCCACATTAGGCCCATGAGGCCCATTAACCCCCCGGAGGGTTCCGGTAACCCCCCGGTGCTCCGGTTTCATCCGAAACTACCCCGGAACGCTTCCGGTGTCCGAATATAGTCATCCAATATATCATCTTTATGTCTCGAACATTTCGAGACTCCTCGTCATGTCCGTGATCACATCCGGGACTCCAAACAAACTTCGGTACATCAAAATGCATAAAACTCATAATAACTGTCATTGTAACTTTAAGCGTGCGGACCCTACGGTTCGAGAACAATGTAGACATGTCTGAGACAAATCTCCGGTCAATAACCAATAGCGGGACCTGGATGCCCATATTGGCTCCTACATATTCTACGAAGATCTTTATTGGTCAGACCGCATAACAATATACGTTGTTCCCTTTGTCATCGGTATGTTACTTGCCCGAGATTCGATCGTCGGTATCCAATACCTAGTTCAATCTCGTTACCAGTAAGTCTCTTTACTCGTTCCATAATACAACATCTCACAACTAACATATTAGTTGTAATGCTTGCAAGGCTTATGTGATGTGCATTACCGAGAGGGCCCAGAGATACCTCTCCGACAATCGGAGTGACAAATCCTAATCTCGAAATACGCCAACCCAACATCTACCTTTGGAGACACCTGTAGTACTCCTTTATAATCACCCAGTTACGTTGTGATGTTTGGTAGCACCCAAAGTGTTCCTCCGGCAAACGGGAGTTGCATAACCTCATAGTCATAGGAACATGTATAAGTCATGAAGAAAGCAATAGCAACATACTAAACGATCGAGTGCTAAGCTAATGGATGGGTCATGTCAATCAGATCATTCACCTAATGATGTGATCTCATTAATCAAATAACAACTCTTTTGTTCATGGTTAGGAAACATAACCATCTTTGATTAATGAGCTAGTCTAGTAGAGGCATACTAGTGACACTCTGTTTGTCTATGTATTCACACATGTATTATGTTTCCGGTTAATACAATTCTAGCATGAATAATAAACATTTATCATGATATAAGGAAATAAATAATTACTTTATTATTGCCTCTAGGGCATATTTCCTTCAGTCTCCCACTTGCACTAGAGTCAATAATCTAGATTACACAGTAATGATTCTAACACCCATGGAGCCTTGGTGCTGATCATGTTTTGCTCGTGGAAGAGGCTTAGTCAACGGGTCTGCAACATTCAGATCCGTATGTATCTTGCAAATCTCTATGTCTCCCACCTGGACTAGATCCCGGATGGAATTGAAGCGTCTCTTGATGTGCTTGGTTCTCTTGTGAAATCTGGATTCCTTTGCCAAGGCAATTGCACCAGTATTATCACAAAAGATTTTCATTGGACCCGATGCACTAGGTATGACATCTAGATCGGATATGAATTCCTTCATCCAGACTCCTTCGTTTGCTGCTTCCGAAGCAGCTATGTACTCCGCTTCACATGTAGATCCCGCCACGACACTTTGTTTAGAACTGCACCAACTGACAGCTCCACCATTTAATATAAACACGTATCCGGTTTGCGATTTAGAATCATCTGGCTCAGTGTCAAAGCTTGCATCAACGTAACCGTTTACGATGAGCTCTTTGTCACCTCCATATACGAGAAACATATCCTTAGTCCTTTTCAGATACTTCAGGATGTTCTTGACCGCTGTCCAGTGATCCACTCCTGGATTACTTTGGTACCTCCCTGCTAAACTTATAGCAAGGCACACATCAGGTCTGGTACACAGCATTGCATACATGATAGAGCCTATGGCTGAAGCATAGGGAACATCTTTCATTTTCTCTCTATCTTCTGCAGTGGTCGGGCATTGAGTCTTACTCAACTTCACACCTTGCAATACAGGCAAGAATCCTTTCTTTGCTTGATCCATTTTGAACTTCTTCAAAGTCTTGTCAAGGTATGTGCTTTGTGAAAGTCCAATTAAGCGTCTTGATCTATCTCTATAGATCTTAATGCCTAATATGTAAGCAGCTTCACTGAGGTCTTTCATTGAAAAACTCTTATTCAAGTATCCCTTTATGCTATCCAGAAATTCTATATCATTTCCAATCAGTAATATGTCATCCACATATAATATCAGAAATGCTACAGAGCTCCCACTCACTTTCCTGTAAATACAAGCTTCTCCAAAAGTCTGTATAAACCGAAATGCTTTGATCACACTATCAAAGCGTTTATTCCAACTCCGAGAGGCTTGCACCAGTCCATAAATGGATCACTGGAGCTTGCACACTTTGTTAGCTCCCTTTGGATCGATAAAACCTTCTGGTTGCATCATATACAACTCTTCTTCCAGAAATCCATTCAGGAATGCAGTTTTGACATCCATCTGCCAAATTTCATAATCATAAAATGCGGCAATTGCTAACATGATTCGGACAGACTTAAGCATCGCTACGGGTGAGAAGGTCTCATCGTAGTCAATCCCTTGAACTTGCCGAAAACCTTTTGCGACAAGTCGAGCTTTGTAGACAGTAATATTACCGTCAGTGTCAGTCTTTTTCTTGAAGATCCATTTATTCTCAATTGCTTGCCGATCATCGGGCAAGTCAACCAAAGTCCATACTTTGTTGTCATACATGCATCCCATCTCAGATTTCATGGCTTCAAGCCATTTTGCGGAATCTGGGCTCACCATCGCTTCTTCATAGTTCGTAGGTTCATCATGATCTAGCAGCATGATTTCCAGAACAGGGTTATCATACCACTCTGGCGTGGTTCTCACTCTGGTTGATCTACGAGGTTCAGTAGTATCTTGATCTAAAGTTTCATGATCATCATCATTAGCTTCCTCACTAACTAGTGTAGGTGTCACTGAAACAGTTTTCTGTGATGTACTACTTTCCAATAAGGGAGCAGGTACAGTTACCTCATCAAGTTCTACTTTCCTCCCACTCACTTCTTTCGAGAGAAACTCCTTCTCTAGAAAGGATCCATTCTTAGCAACGAATGTCTTGCCTTCGGATCTGTGATAGAAGGTGTACCCAACAGTTTCCTTTGGGTATCCTATGAAGACACATTTCTCCGATTTGGGTTCGAGCTTATCAGGTTGAAGCTTTTTCACATAAGCATCGCAGCCCCAAACTTTAAGAAACGACAACTTTGGTTTCTTGCCAAACCATAGTTCATAAGGCGTCGTCTCAACGGATTTTGATGGTGCCCTATTTAACGTGAATGCGGCCGTCTCTAAAGCATAACCCCAAAACGATAGCGGTAAATCAGTAAGAGACATCATAGATCGCACCATATCCAGTAAAGTACGATTACAACGTTCGGACACACCATTACGCTGTGGTGTTCCGGGTGGCGTGAGTTGCGAAACTATTCCACAATTTTTCAAATGTACACCAAACTCGTAACTCAAATATTCTCCTCCACGATCAGATCGTAGAAACTTTATTTTCTTGTTACGATGATTTTCCACTTCACTCTGAAATTCTTTGAACTTTTCAAATGTTTCAGATTTATGTTTCATTAAGTAGATATACCCGTATCTGCTTAAATCTTCTGTGAAGGTGAGAAAATAACGATATCCGCCATGAGCCTCAATATTCATCGGACCACATACATCTGTATGTATGATTTCCAACAAATCTGTTGCTCTCTCCATAGTACCGGAGAAAGGTGTTTTAGTCATCTTGTCCATGAGGCACGGTTCGCAAGTACCAAGTGATTCATAATCAAGAGGTTCCAAAAGCCCATCAGTATGGAGTTTCTTCATGCGCTTTACACCGATATGACCTAAACGGCAGTGCCACAAATAAGTTGCACTATCATTATTAACTCTGCATCTTTTGGTTTCAACACTATGAATATGTGTATTACTACTATCGAGATCCAATAAGAATAGACCACTCCGCAAGGGTGCATGACCATAAAAGATATTACTCATATAAATAGAACAACCATTATTCTCTGATTTAAATGAATAACCGTCTCGCATTAAACAAGATCCAGATATAATGTTCATGCTCAACGCTGGCACCAAATAACAATTATTTAGGTCTAATACTAATCCCGAAGGTAGATGTAGAGGTAGCATGCCGACCGCGATCACATCGACTTTGGAACCGTTTCCCACGCGCATCGTCACCTTGTCCTTTGCTAGTGTTCGCTTAATCTGTAGTCCCTGTTTTGAGTTGCAAATATTAGCAACAGAACCAGTATCAAATACCCAGGTGCTACTACGAGCTCTAGTAAGGTACACATCAATAACATGTATATCACATATACCTTTGTTCACCTTGCCATCCTTCTTATCCGCCAAATATTTGGGGCAGTTCCGCTTCCAGTGTCTAGTCTGCTTGCAGTAGAAGCACTCAGTTTCAGGCTTAGGTCCAGACTTGGGTTTCTTCTCTTGAGCAGCAACTTGCTTGTTGTTCTTCTTGAAGTTCCCTTTCTTCTTCCCTTTGCCCTTTTTCTTGAAACTAGTGGTCTTGTTGACCATCAACACTTGATGCTCCTTTTTGATTTCTACCTCCGCGGCTTGTAGCATTGCGAAGAGCTCGGGAATAGTCTTATTCATCCCTTGCATATTATAGTTCATCATGAAGCTCTTGTAGCTTGGTGGCAGTGATTGGAGAATTCTGTCAATGACGCAATCATCTGGAAGATTAACTCCCAATTGAATCAAGTGATTATTATACCCAGACATTTTGAGTATATGCTCACTGACAGAACTGTTCTCTTCCATCTTGCAGCTATAGAACTTATTGGAGACTTCATATCTCTCAATCCGGGCATTTGCTTGAAATATTAACTTCAACTCCTGGAACATCTCATATGCTCCATGATGTTCAAAACGTCGTTGAAGTCCCGATTCTAAGCCGTAAAGCATGGCACACTGAACTATCGAGTAGTCATCAGCTTTGCTCTGCCAGACGTTCATAACATCCGGTGTTGCTCAGCAGCAGGCCTGGCACCTAGCGGTGCTTCCAGGACGTAATTCTTCTGTGCAGCAATGAGGATAATCCTCAAGTTACGGACCCAGTCCGTGTAATTGCTACCATCATCTTTCAACTTTGCTTTCTCAAGGAACGCATTAAAATTCAACGGAACAATAGCACGGGCCATCTATCTACAATCAACATAAACAAGCAAGATACTATCAGGGACTATGTTCATGATAAATTTAAGTTCAATTAATCATATTACTTAAGAACTCCCACTTAGATAGACATCCCCGTAATCTTCTAAGTGATCACGTGATCCAAATCAACTAAACCATAACCGATCATCACGTGAAATGGATTAATCTTCAATGGTGAACATCATTATGTTGATCATATCTACTATATGATTCACGCTTGACCTTTCGGTCTCCGTGTTTCGAGGCCATATCTGCATATGCTAGGCTCGTCAAGTATAACCCGAGTATTCTGCGTGTGCAAAACTGCCTTGCACCCGTTGTAGATGGACGTAGAGCTTATCACACCCGATCATCATGTGGTGTCTGGGCACGACGAACTTTGGCAACGGTGCATACTTAGGGAGAACACTTCTTGATAATTTAGTGAGAGATCATCTTATAATGCTAACAATCAAAGCAAGATAAGATGCATAAAAGATAAACATCACATGCAATCAATATAAGTGATATGATATGGCCATCATCATCTTGTGCCTGTGATCTCCATCTCCGAAGCACCGTCATGATCACCATCGCCACCGGTGTGACACCTTGATCTCCATCGTAGCATCATTGTCGTCTCGCCAATCTTATGCTTCCACGACTATCGCTACCGCTTAGTGATAAAGTAAAGCATTACATCGCGATTGCATTGCATACAATAAAGTGACAACCATATGGCTCCTGCCAGTTGTCGATAACTCGGTTACAAAACATGATCATCTCATACAATAAAATTTAGCATCATGTCTTGACCATATCACATCACAACATGCCCTGCAAAAACAAGTTAGACGTCCTCTACTTTGTTTGTTGCAAGTTTTACGTGGCTGCTACGGGCTTAAGTAAGAACCAATCTCACCTACGCATCAAAACCACAACGATAGTTTGTCAATTTGACTCCGTTTTAACCTTCGCAAGGACCGGGCGTAGCCACACTCAGTTCAACTAAAGTTGGAGAGACTGTCGCCCGCAAGACACCTATGTGCAAAGCATGTCAGGAGAACCGGTCTCGCGTAAGCGTACGCGTAATGTCGGTCCGGGTCGTCTCGTCCAACAATGCCGTCGAACCAAGGTATGACATGCTGGTAGGCAGTATGACTTATATCGCCCACAACTCACTTGTGTTCTACTCGTGCAAATAACATCAAACCATAAAAACCTAGGCACTGATACCACTGTTGGGGAACGTAGTAATTTCAAAATTTTCCTACACACACGCAAGATCATGGTGATGCATAGCAACGAGAGGGGAGAGTATGATCTACGTACCCTTTTAGATCGCAACGGAAGCGTTGACACAACATAGAGGAAGTAGTCGTACGTCTTCTTCCCGATCCGACCGATCCAAGCATCGTTACTCCGGCACCTCCGAGTTCTTAGCACACGTACAGCTCGATGACGCTCCCCGGGCTCCGATCCAGCAAAGCTTCGGGGATGAGTTCTGTCAGCACAATGGCGTGGTGACGATGATGATGTTCTACCGACGCAGGGCTTCGCCTAAGCACAACAGCGATATGACCGAGGTGGAATATGGTGGCAGGGGGCACCGCACACGGCTAAGGAACGATCACGAGGATCAATTGTGTGTTCTAGGGTGCCCCCTTGCCCCCATATATAAAGGATCCAAGGGGGGGGTGCGGCTGGCCTAGAGGAGGGCGCAGGAGGAGTCCTACTCCTACCGGGAGTAGGACTCCCCTCCCCGTTCCTTGTCCAACTAGGAGAGGTGGAGGGAGAGAAGGAAAGGGGGGCGCCGCCCCTCCCTCCTTGTCCAATTCGGACTAGGGGGAGAGGGGGCGCGTGGCCTGCCCTGGCAGCCCCTTCCTCTTCTCCACATTAGGCCCATGAGGCCCATTAACCTCCCGGAGGGTTCCGGTAACCCCCCGGTGCTCCGGTTTCATCCGAAACTACCCTGGAACGCTTCCGGTGTCCGAATATAGTCATCCAATATATCAATCTTTATGTCTCGAACATTTCGAGACTCCTCGTCATGTCTGTGATCACATCCGGGACTCCGAACAAACTTCGGTATAGCAAAATGCATAAAACTCATAATAACTGTCATCGTAACTTTAAGCGTGCGGACCCTATGGTTCGAGAACAATGTAGACATGACTGAGACAAATCTCCGGTCAATAACCAATAGCGGGACCTGGATGCCCATATTGGCTCCTACATATTCTACGAAGATCTTTATTGGTCAGACCGCATAACAATATACGTTGTTCCCTTTGTCATCGGTATGTTACTTGCCTGAGATTCGATCGTCGGTATCCAATACCTAGTTCAATCTCGTTGCCGGTAAGTCTCTTTACTCGTTCCGTAATACATCATCTCAGAACTAACATATTAGTTGTAATGCTTGCAAGGCTTATGTGATGTGCATTACCGAGAGGGACCAGAGATACCTCTCCGACAATCAGAGTGACAAATCCTAATCTCGAAATACGCCAACCCAACATCTACCTTTGGAGACACCTGTAGTACTCCTTTATAATCACCCAGTTATTTTGTGACGTTTGGTAGCACCCAAAGTGTTCCTCCGGCAAACGGGAGTTGCATAATCTCATAGTCATAGGAACATGTATAAGTCATGAAGAAAGCAATAGCAACATACTAAACGATCGGGTGCTAAGCTAATGGAATGGGTCATGTCAATCAGATCATTCACCTAATGATGTGATCTCATTAATCAAATAACAACTCTTTTGTTCATGGTTAGGAAACATAACCATCTTTGATTAATGAGCTAGTCTAGTAGAGGCATACTAGTGACACTCTGTTTGTCTATGTATTCACACATGTATTATGTTTCCGGTTAATACAATTCTAGCATGAATAATAAACATTTATCATGATATAAGGAAATAAATAACAACTTTATTATTGCCTCTAGGGCATATTTCCTTCAGAGGCGCCCCCGGCCTACACGTCCGTTCGGAAATACTCCTACTACTCGTCGTCGTCTCACTGATATGTTGGAACGAGACGACATGTCAATCAAACATGGCGTGTAATTTCTTGTGCAAAATGCGATCTGGCCGCGTTGGCCCAAGGTGCCGCATTAGTTATCGACCTTTATTTTTTTAATGGCGTGCCAATCAGTTTTGAAGCACGACTAACTGGTACTATACACAGAGAAAATATAAACTACTCTACCACTACTCCACCTCCAGTACTAGTAGTATAAAAAAGATATATAGGCTGGAGCTTGAGCACTTTCTTGCTAAGGGCTGCCCACCTTGCTTCTCATACTACCACCCTCTCTCCAGATCTAAAAAGATGGCCCCTCTCTCCCTCCTCACCGGCAGTCACACATCCGCTGGGGAAGAAAAGGACGTGCAACATTGACGCACTCGTCATCGGCGAGCGAGGTCACGCACTGACGACAAGGCCGTCCTCTCAGTCCTAGCGCCCGCGCGGGATGACCTCCATCCCCAAGCTCGTTGCCGTAGTGTGTGCGGAGGACGACGACCACGAGCGAAGCCACTTCTCGCCGACCCTTAGGTATGCTACCTCTTTTTGAACCATAACCTTGTTCTATTGCCCCATTTGCCATGTCGTTGCATGTGGATCTTTTTCCACTCCACCATCTTCCCAATTTGCTATCCTCTGCTCTGCTGGCCACGCAGACGAAAACCATAATTTGCACTATTAAAGGAAACCCTACTTCATGCAGACTAATCCATGTCTGGGTTGAATAAGGAAAGGAAGGGATACTATACTGTCCAAGAGAGTAGGCATCGAACCCGCATCTTGGTTGAAAAGGGGAAAATCAGTAGCTAAGGAACGAGTCTCGTGTCTCTTGGTTGAAGAAGAGTAGAAAGGCATGACAACGCAATAGAGAATGACCAGGTCAATCGGTTTGTTGTCCTCGCATAGGAAAAAGGTGGCTAAAGAGAACAAAAATGGGACGTAATCCACATATGCTGCCTGGATATTTGTTGCTCTGGGCAACCATAACTCCCTCACCACTCCGCGTCCGTGGAGGTACATCATACTGGTGCGACCACTGTCCGAATGGGCCTCCCATGCTCTTATTGCCACTTTTTTTGCTGTTAGTATAACGCTAGCAGTCAAGTAAAGCAATGCTACTGCTAAAGTGATGCCACCTTTAACTAATGCCGCTCTCAGTCTAATGCCACCGATAAATTTTAGCAATGCCATTTAATGTCACTGGATTATTTCAGGGTTAGCTGTTGATTGTGGATGTATTAAAGATTTTTCAGCTAAGGCATTCTAATGCTATTGCACAGCCAGTATACCAACTATGAAACTTGTTACTACCTTCAGATTTTGCACTGTTAATGCTTATAGATCACATACCTCACTTTCATGAGATAAGTTAACTTTTTTGTATAGTGTCACCAAAATGCCAATGCGCTGATGTCATTTTATTTTGGTTAAACTGCACAGACAATTATGAAGACAAGAGGAAAGGTCAAGAGTGGGCACCTCCTCCTCCGGCTGTTCTCTTGATTCGTTCGATCAAGTTTTTATGTTTGATCGATTATCAAGATTGGGATAGCAATTTTTAAGGCCCCCCGAGTTCGAAATGATATTTACCTTGGAGGTACATGGTTTGCAATTTTTTATACTGTCATTAGTTAATAATGCTAGTTACCTTCAGACTTTTGTATTTGGTTTAATGCTCATGCACAGCTAGTATACCAATGCTGAAACTTGTTACCTTTACATTTTGTATTGTTAATTCTTATAGAAACCTTCCAGTGCTAGAGTTTATTGAAATCTGTTCAGCAAAACCATTGTACTATACCCTGTAATAAACTAACTACTCTACTATTGCACTAGCCACTGGATTAGTGTATATTTGTAGTATTCGAATGGTGTTGCATTAGCGTATGGACATAAATAAAGTGTGTCAAGCTTTCCCAAATATGTGCTCAAGAAAACTACTACATGTTTTTCTTAATACTAGACGTTTGGGTACTTTAAATTGAATCGCAAAAACATCTTATATTAAGGAACAAAGGGTGTAGAGTTCACTCAAATTATCCTGGTAAAGCTAGTCACACCTTTGTTAAAATTAATGTTCATTATGTTATCGGAGGAGGTCTGTATGTTTGTCTCTAATGCTTGTCGACTACATACCTGACATCATGATGTAATGTTAAGTCATTTCCTTTTGTACATTGTCACTGAATTGTCAAGGCGGTGATGACATTTTATTTTAGTAGAACTGCACAAAATTTGCTTAAAAGAAGAGGAAAGGTCAGGAATGGCTCAGTTTTTCAGAAAAAAACTATGTATGCCTTCCTGACATCAGCCGATGTTGCTTTATTTATTCCTTCAAACAGGTGGTTAGAAACAGTCTTGCTACCTTTTCTCATTAAGAAATTGGAATGCTTATATTTGTGAGTCTATGCTTCAACTAGTGCCACTTTTAGAGTAATCACACTTTCAATATCTATGCAAACAGGGATGCTCGATTTTAGTGGAACTGCACAAAAAGTCCAACTGGTTCAACATTAGGAGCATGTTTTTTCCAAACCTTTATATCCAATTGGTGGCACTATGAGCTGTTCATTACGAAGGTACATGGTTTTCTACTATCTTGCTACTCCTTTTGTTCTGTCATTAGATAGTAATACTAGTGGTTTGCATGTGAATTTATTGGCAGGTTGGACCTACATTGGAGGTGCAGGACATGATTCCATGATTGGATGCTCCATTTCGGTTGTATTGATTTCACCTCTTCCATCACTGCGAACATGGATATCCTTGGTCCGATGAAGAATAGGCGCTATATTTCTGCTCTGAACCAGCAAATCAATTCAGTATGAAATTGTCCAGGGCAAAACATAACTGTATCAGATTGTCCAGTGCAGAACATGACAGATGCTAAGCAGAAGAGACATGTTTAAACCGAAAATACAAGGTGTGGTATATGTTTACTAGCTGCTTGATATTTGTGCAGACAGAGATGTTTGCCCATTGCTATTTGGCAAACAAACAAAGTGTCCGCAAATTTGGTTGAACTGCACAAGAGAATAGTATAGTCACTGCATGCAGTGCCATTTGAAAATAGACACAAAGAGATTGGATAGTCACTTGATGGACTGCAGAAAAGTAGTACTGTACTATTTATTGGCCAACACTAGGTGCTTCATTGCTTTGGTCTGATTATACAATGTGCATCATTTTTCCTCAGTTAAAGTTTGTATTCCGAAAATAGTCTCGCGGTGTGATCGAGAGAAGACCAAATCATATTGCAGTGGATGTTGCTCCATCATGTGTGGTTCATTCTCATGGTTCCAGTTGTTGGTGAAACCACTTACGTTTGCAAGAGGAATTGTAGACTTCACAAACAAATTTGTCTTTCAGTCTGTACTGAATGTTGGCCAAGAGAAGCATCCATGTTAGTAGGAAGAACATATGTTTTTTTCTAGATCTTTGCTTTTGGAGCTACATATTTGTATATGATCTGTGAATCATTGAGATGCATTAACATGTTGATCTTATGTATGGGAATCGTACTAGTTAGTTTTAGTTGCGACGCAAGATCTGAAGTGGCTGATCTTTGCTTTTGGAGCTACATATTTGTATATGATCTGTGAATCATTGAGATGCATTAACAGTTACTTATTTTTGTTCGCTCAGTGTTTACAAGTTACTGATCGATCACTAGATAGCCTACAAATGCGCTCCTGGAAGTTTTATTTGTGACGCAAGATGCGAAGTGGCGGCTTTTTGAATAAAAATGCCTACCTCTAAAGAAACTGACAAGCTACACTATCGATCCTACACGGATAAAAATGCCTACCTCTAAAGAAACTGACAAGCTACACTATCGATCCTACACGGATAAAAATGCCTACCTCTGAAGAAGTTTAAGCCTAATTAATTCCATGAGCAAAGCAGCAAGACCAAGGCATGGCAATAATTAACGGCATGCAGAAGTTTAAGCCTAATTAATTCTAGCGATTTAAGTGGCTGCATGCATGCCCTCGGCTGCGACTCATTGCATGCTGCTTCACATACTGCTTGCGAGCGATTCTGAGTGCGTGCATGCAGCCGACCGTAATTAAGGCAGCTAACTGATGCGAAAAAAGATACGCTTTAATTGTTGCGGGCTTTTTAAATCCGTGGAGTCATTATTGACAAGGAGGGAGATGATTCGAGTGCACTCGTTTGACCGCCATGCCGACGTGCGACCCAGACGGGACGGGACGACACAGTCATAATTTCAGTTTCTCTAGTTTTCCACGGCAAGCTGGCACGCTAAGCCATTATGCATTGAATTCCGATGACCGTCGTGCTACCTTCCGCCTATAAGTACTACTTCCCGGCCTTCTCCGGTGCCACCGTGACCCAACTCGCCATATCCTCATAAGCCCCCACCGCCCCGATGTCGCTTGCCACGTCTACCATGCCCCCGCCCGTCCGCGGTAGGCGACGCCGGAGGCGGTCACCGCCGGAACTAGTGTTCGGGTTTTCACCGGAAGGCGGATGGAGGGAGAAGGCATTCTATCTGTCTTTAGATGGCAATGCGGAGATCGAGGAGTTGTTGGAGCGCGAACGCATGGCGGAGGAGCAGGAGTTGTTGGAGCGCGATCGCCTGGCGGAGGAGTAGCATATCACCGATTTGCGCCGCCGGCAGGACATGGAGCAGCAGCGCACCGACGCTCTGAGTCACGAGCAGAGCGCCAGCAATTGGGCTGACTATGTGGAGGTCGGCGCCCAGCAAATAGCCCTGGAGGCTGTTGGGCACGCACACGTTCACAACACCGATTTTTACTACCAGCTCGTCAAGTGGGTTTCCCACTTGGAAGCCGAAGCTTCGGTGGACCACGCCAGCATGGAAAGGGCCAACGTGCGCGAGCAATGCGCCCTATCGCACCTCTTGCAAGTCCGAGGCAAGGTGCACGACGCCGGTGCCGGCGTTTAGCGTGTACCACAGACGGCGGCCTGCATCGTCTAGTTAGCTAAGAGTAAGTTTGTACTTGTATGCTACTAGAGTATTAGTGGGAGTAGATAGTTAACTTGGCTATGATGGTTGTCTACGTGGAAGTTCAGTACTCTATATGTGGATCAGACCTGTTACTTTGCTCTGAATGTTGAAATTTCCGTTTGAACGTATGGAATGGGTTGTTATTTTTTTAAATGGGTTTTATGTTTCCTCCACGGGTTTAGAGGCTGACTTGTGGGCCTAGCAAGTTGACGCGTACACAATCAGGAGACGATTGTACGTGGATACAATGACAGCAGGGACCCGCCAAGGTCATGGCAGCATGCAAGCAAGTGCCTCCTTATTTCAAGCCAATAAAAAAATGGCTCCTCCTAGTGGATTTCTGACATCTGGGTCCCATGCCATTGTCAACGTAGTCAATAAACGAGAGAATTGCACAACGAGCGGCTGACACCAGGGACCCAGCAGCTCGCACAACTATTTTTGTTTTGGGTTAATTTGATAAATGCCACTCCAAATCTGGTGTATCCGAGAAATGCCACTGCAATTTCCAAACTTTGAAAAACGCCATTTCATGCCATTTCTAGTGGCATTTTTCGAAGTCTGGAGTGGCGTTTTTCAAAGTTTGCAAACTGCAGTGGCGTTTTTCAAAGTTTGCAAAAATTGAAGTGGCATTTTTCAAAATTTGGAAATTGCAGTGGCATTTTTATGAATCGCCATAATTGGAGTGGCATTTATCTAATTTGTTTTTGAGACGGAAGCAAGGTGTCAACTGGGCTGTGCGGGACACTCTGGCCTGTCTAGACAGCCTTTTCTTTTATGTTTACCACAGACCAGCCCAGTAGTATTTTTCTTTCTGAAAATGGCTAGCCCAGTTTTTTTTGTGATTTGTCAAGTAAGTCGCTTTATTAGGCCTGTTGGGCTGCAAATCTTTCAAGACGAGGAGAGCTTCCTTCGGCTGGCCGAGAAAATGGCCTATCAGTAATGAGAAATGGGTTGTACATTTTTAAAACACATCAAACCATCAATTAGTTTCAAATATATTTTTTTCATTTCGAGATTTTAAATTGCATTGATTTTTATGCGTGGACAATTTATTGGATTTTATATTGATATACATTTATTTTTAAAATTAGTCTGAATGTGACTCAAAATTTCGGGATTAAAAACAGTTCAGACCGCACTGACATATGCAAAATTTCATATAATTTTTTAACCGTGGCCACAATAAGGGCTGTAATGCTAACAAAAAGAATATGGGCTCCAAAAAAACCCGTAAGAATTAGCAAATGGGCTGTAAATTATTTGAAATAATGGCTGATGGGTTGTATGCTGTTTTCCATAGATTTGAGGCTTTCCACAGATGGCCTGTATACTGTTGGATGTCCATCCAACGGCCGTCGTCCTTCTTCAATCTCTGCTCTTCCTGCTCCAGCCGCTCAAACAAGCGCCGGCGAGACCGCCTGCTCCCTCCTCCCCGCGGCCGGCGGTGCTGCCGTGCAGGCCTCACCGCCCCATCATACTCCCATCGCTGGCCTAGCCATCCCTCTACTCACCCACACCCGCTGTTATTCTCCGGCGACGGCAGACAAACCAGTAAACCCTCGTACAGTCGTACTCCCCTCCGTGTGGGAAACAAAAACAACTGTTGAGTCTTCCTTGCCTCCGTGTCGTTCCCTTCCTAGGCCTCGCCGTCGTCCACCGCCCTGGTGCTCTCGGCGTGGCGTGGTCAACGTGGTCAACGACCGACATGCATCTGAAGTGGACTGTACGTGGAGAGGCTGACAGCTGGGTCCACGGCCGCACACAAGGAAATGACTCCTTATTATGTGCAAAATAATGATTCCTCCACCTGACATCTGGGACCCACCGAAAGGGCCTCTGTATTTCGTGAAAAAACGTTACCGCCGCTGACAGCTCAGACCCACTAGCTATATCTTCGCACGCAAGGAAGTGCCTCCTTATTACGCACAAAAAAATGAATACTCCCCCTGCTAGCTGGGACCCAGTATAGTGGGCCTACTAAGTTGACGGGGACGAAGGGCTTTGTCAACTTAGTCAATATGCACGATTCTAGCTCGACTGACCGTACAATGTCCATCCAACGGCCGTAGTGCTTCTTCAACCTCTGGTCTTGTTGCTCCAGTCGCCCAAAGCAGCGCCGGTCGTGGCGCCTGCTCCTGCCTCCCGTGGCCGGCTGTGCTGCCGCGGAGGCTTCACCGCCCCCATACTACTCCCACCACTGGCCAGGCAATCCCTCCACTCCACTCACCCACACCCCCTGTTATTCTGCAGCGACGGCAGCGCAGCCGAACCAGTGAACCCTCATACTCCTCTCCGCGTGGGCATCCACTGCCGCGTCTTCCCCGACTCCACGTAGTCCCCTTCCTAGGCCTCACCGTCGTCCACCGCCGTGGTGCTCTCAGCGCGGCGTGGTCAATGTGGTCAACGACCGAATTCCATCAGAAGAATACTGTACGTGGAGAGGCTGACAGCTGGGTCCATGGTAGCCGCAAGGAAGTGCCTCCTTATTACGCGGAAAATAATTATTCCTCCACCTGACAGCTGGGACCCACTGGACGCCCACCAGTATTTGGAGACAAAAACATTTGCCCCTGACTGCTGGGACCCACCCGAGGGCCACCGTATTTGAGGAAAAAACATTCCCCCTGCTGTCAGCTCGGACCCACCGGAAGTGCCTCCTTATTATGCACAAAAAAATGAATACCCCCTGCTAGCTGGGACCCACCTTGGTGGGAGGCTGACTTGTGGGCCTACTAAGTTGACGGGGACGGAGGGCTTTGTCAACTTAGTCAATGTAAACGATTCTAGCTCAAGTGACCGTACGATGTCCATCCAACGGCCGTAGTGCTTCTTCAACCTCTGGTCTTCTTGCTCCAGCCGCCCAAAGCAGCGCCGGTCGTGCCGCATGCTCTGCCTCCCGTGGCCGGCTATGCTGCCGCGGAGGCCTCACCGCCCCTACTATTCCCACCGCTGGCCAGGCCCTGCGGCGACGGCAGCCTCACACCGCAGCCGAACCAGTGAACCCTTGTACTCCTCTCCGCGCGGGCTTCCACTACCGCGTCTTCCCCGGCTCCCCATCGTCCCATTCCTAGGCCTCGCCGTCGTCCACCGCCCTGGTGCTCTCGGACGTGGTCAAGGAACAACTTCCATTGGATGCGGACTGTACGTGGAGAGGCTGACAGCTGGGTCCACGGCCACAGCAAGGAAGTGCCTCCTTATTATGCAGAAAATAATGATTCATCCACCTGACAGCTGGGACCCACTGAACGGACCACTGTATTTCGTGAAAACACATTTCCCCCTAACTGCTGGGACCCACCAGCTACATCTTCGCACGCAAGGAAGTGCGTCCGAAAAAAAACGATTCGCCCCTCTGACTGCTGGGACCCACCAGCTACATCTTCACTGGCAAGGAAGTGCCTGACAGTCGGGACCCACCTGGTCGAAGCGTACTTAGCGTTGTCATTCTGGTCACGAACGTGTACGTACATATATACTGGTGGATGTAGAGGCGCGCACGTGTTGTAGTAGAGGCGCGTACGTGTCATAGTAGAGGCGCGCACGTAGCGTGTACACGTACGTACAGCGGCCAGGGTGCAAGAAAGAAAATACGGCCACGTATGTGTACATACGGGCGAGGTCTCGAACGCCTACTCGCGCATACGTACAGCCAGGGCTCGTGTACATGGCTGGGTCGGAACGGAGAAACAGCGTCGTCGTCGTGTTCATGGGGAGGCAACGGAATGCGTCATGTTCATCGGGAGGCAACGGAATGCGTCGTCTTCATCGGGAGGCAACGGAACGTGTGGGAGCCAACCGGCTTGGTCGGAACGGAATGCATGGCCGTGTTCATCGGGAGGGCTTGGACGGAATAGGCGATGGAAACGAGGCCTGGCATACCGCACAACGGAGGAAACGGACCTCCTACATTCGGAACGGGGTCCTGTTGATCGGGAGGGGTCTGGCGTACCGCAAAACGGAGGAAACAGACCTCCTACGGTCGAAACGGGGGTCCTGTTGATCGGGAGGGGTGTGGCGTACAGTAAAACGGACGAAACGAACTTGTGCTGGAGCGCTACGGTCGAAACAGGGGTCCTGTTCATCGGGAGGGGTGTGGCATACCACAAAACGGGACACCACAGGATACTGCTCATCTCCACCGTTGACCTCCTCCAGCCTCCACGGGCTACCGTCGACCTCCTCCAGCCTCCACGGGCTCCTGTTCATCCAGCCTCCACCGTGCGCTACTCCACCGGCTACTGTTCAACCACCCCTCCACGGGCACCCCTCCACCGTCTACTGTTCATCCAGCCCTCAACACCACGGGGTCCTGTTCAACCACCCCTCCACCGTCTACTATTCATCCAACCCTCAACACCACGGGGTCCTGTTCAACCACCCCTCCACCGTCTACTGTT